>NW_007730207.1:110000-170251 GCF_000696425.1 Galeopterus variegatus
GAGAGAGAGAGAGAGAGAGAGAGAGAGAGAGAGAGGCAGGCAGAGTGATTTGGCCATGATGGCACTGTTAGAGGGTAATTAACTTTGAGAAATGAAAATGATTAAAAATCAATTAAGGTATCATTTTTAGAGAAATGGAGGGAATCAGAATCAGGATTTTCCAGGGAGGAATCATTTCCTCAGCAATGTGGTTTCCCCTTGAGGAAAAGAAGACTTCAAGCCCTTGTGGTCAGCTGGTTAGGGTTAGGGTCAGATGTTAAGAACATGCAGAAATCCCATGGACCCTGACATTTTCCCTGGGTCCCCACCTTTGCAATGTCATCAACTTCCCCAGTGGGTCCACTGTGTTTCTCCAAATTGAGATTATATCATCCAGGCTCTGGGTGGAGTTCCATCTGTTCTGATTCCTGCTAGTATGTCCAATCTTCCTTTGTTCTGCAAAACCACCCCATGGCTCTCTAAGACTCTTAACACAACTGTCCCTCTTGATACTCGGGTTTTTGATCAAACGTCTTCAAGGTTGCTGCCATCATTTCTGTCAGAAACCAGCTCTGGATCCCTCATAAGTGGCCTTCAAAAACCTCATGTGGGGGAAGCATGGTTACTGGATAACATCAACAAAATCACCTATTGCAATGTATTTTCCTCTGCTTTTGGAGTAATGCACACCCTGGCTTGCTCGCCCTGTCTACCCACTCTGTATTTATGGATCTGGGAGCCCAATTCTTTAATGGAAGTCGTAATAAAAATTCCATCTCTTATTCTACAGCATTTCTTGGCCCCAACCTAGTTGGTGTTATGAGCAGAGTTTATACCTGGACTTGACTTCAGATTTGGAAGTAATTACCTCTCTCTTTCCCTTTTTTTAAACAGCTTTATTGACACACAATTCACGTATCATACAATTCACCCATTTAAAGTGTGACGTTCACATATTAAGCAGCCTTCATCACAATCACTTTTTGAACATTTTTATCACACAAAACAGAACCTGCAATGCCATACCTGACAGATACGTGCAATCAATTATGTTTCAATAAAAAAATTAAATAAAAAAGAAAAGAAACTGTATAACCATTAGTAGTCAGTCCATCTCTCCCACCGCCTTACCCTCTTTCCCCCACTCCCTGGCTCCAGGCAATTGCTCCACTTCTTTCTGTCTCTGACTATTCTGGACACATTTAAAAAACTATTCCTCCTATCTCACTGTAGTTACATACCCTTTGACCGTCATCTCCCCATCTCCCTTCCCCCTAACCATGATTCTACTCCCTTTTTCTATGAGATCAATGTTTTGAGATTCCACATATGAGTGAGATCATGTGGTATTTGTCCTTCTGTGCCTGACTCTTCTTGAAACGTTGCAGTCTAATTTCTGGGATCTCTAACACTCCTGGGCATCCTGCCACGTCTGAGTGTTCCTCTCAGGCTTTCAATGACCCTCTTCTACCTTCTCTGCTTCCTTTCCTTCTTGGTGATCTGAACCATTGGACCATGACCATCATGGAGGCTCATTCAGAGACAGTATCTCAAACCTCTGACTTTTCTCCTAAGTTTTTGACTTCCAGGTGGGTCATACCATCATCAGCAAGCTCCAGCAGAGCCTGCAAGTTCACCATCCCTTTTGCCCAAACCTGCTCCTTTTCCTGGATTGCTGTCTCTGTTAATGGAAACCATGTCTTTGTGGTCTTGGAGCTTTAAAAATTCAGCTGTCTCTCATTTCTTTCTTTATCTTATCCCCTGTCTCCAATATGTTAACCCAGTACCCATATTACATTAATCCACCTCCTCTCTCTCTGTCTATCTCTCTGTCTCTCTCTCTGTCCCTCTCCCCCCTGCCCGCTCCTTCTTTCCTCCCAGTCATTCCTCCCTCCTTTCAGGCTCTCACTAACTCTCGCTTATGCAACAGACTCTTGGCTGGTCTTCCTGACTCTACATGCTATTTTCTCTTCTGCTGCCAGAATATTTTCTCAAAGCTCAGTTTAGACTATTTTAGTTCCCCGCTCTTAACATTTTGTAGATTCTCATTGAGGAATGTCTCTTCCTGCCTACACGGCTCGCAATTGTAACCGTGATGTCTTTCTAATGGTTAGACTGGATGTATTTCCCAGAATTCCCTTTTTAAACGTTTCTAGTTAGGGTAGGCCATGAGGGTGATTCTCATGATATTTGAAGGGCAGCAGGAGGAAGGCGGCTGCCATTTTGCAGCACACAAACATCGTGGGGATCTGCTGACTTACCTTGTTGGCCTTAAGCAGCCTTGGGGCCTGAATTGCTTTCCCTGACACTGGATCCTCCTCCAGTTTCTCTAACACTTAGGCCAGGCATGTGTATTGAGCTCCATGATAAAGAGACCCAGCTTCTGCAGGATTCCCTCATCACCAGGGTCAGCAGCAACAAGAATAGACATGGATTTCAGTCCATCCTCATGGGATTCCTGTTCATGCCTGATCTTTTTTTTTAAATGTAATTTGAGATATAATTCATATACTATATGTTTTACACATTTAAAATGTACAATTTATTGTTTTTTAGTATATTCACAGAATTGTGCAACCATCACCACAATCAATTTTAGAACATTTCAACACCCCAAAAGGAAACTTCGTACCAATGAACAGACACTCCCTATTCTCACCACCATTCCCCACTTCCAAGCGTAGGTGACTACTAATTCACTTTCTGTTTCTATGAGTTTGCTTATTCTGAACATTTCATATAAATGGAATCACACAACATGTGGCCTTTACTGTCTGGCTTCTTTACCTTAGCATAATGTTTTCAAGATTCATCGTGTTGCAGCATGTATCAGTGCTCAATTCATTTTTATTGCCCAATGCTATTCCATTGTATGGACATACCATATTTTATTTATTTTTTCATTTGCATTGTTTTTACTTTTTGGCTATTATGAATAATGCTATGAACATCTGTGTACAAGTTTTTGTGTGGACATATGCTTTCATTTTTGGGGGGAATATACCCAGGAATGGAAGTGCTGGGTTATATGATAATATTTCATATGCTAAACTGTTTTCAAAGTGGCTGCCCTGTTTTACATTCCCACCAGCAAGGCAAAAAGATTCTAATTGCTCTCCATCCTCGCCAACACTTGCTGTTATCTTTTTGATTAGAGCCTTCCCAGTGTAGGTGAAGTGGCTTCTCACTGTGGTTTTGATTTGCATCCCCTCATGCCTGCTGATGTTAAGCATTTCATGTACTTATTGATCATTTATATATCTTCTTTGGAGAAATGTCTACTCATAACATTTGCAAAGACAACGGCCTACAGAGACAGCTTCACCAGCTTCCACAATTGTGTAACAAATCCTTATATATCCTACTGGTTTTACTTCTCTGCTTGAATCCATCTAATAGAGTCTCAGTCCCGTGTTCTAATCTCATCTCCAGCCAAACAGTGCCCCTACGAGCATCCTGTTTTATCACTTTGTACCTCATACTTGTTTCTTCTACAGCATGAGTTTTTCTTATTTGTTCCACTGAACATTTTACCTATCCTATGAAACCACCTCACATTCTCTGTCATCCATAGAAACTTTCCTAATCCTACCACATTTCTCCTTTGAATATTGTAATATGGCTTATCTCCCTGAAAATCAGTTTCCTTTTTGGTAATCTCTCAGGGTGAAGAGTACACACAGAACATATCCTCAAACAGTATCTGGAACATAGCAGGTGATGAGTGATGGTTAATTCTATCCATTTTCCACCCCCAGAGTGTGTGAAGAGCTCTGTAAATAGTGCTCTACATTTTCCAATTTTGCAGATCTGGAAATGAGGACAGACGGCTCAGATGATTTAAGTTTTTATGCATTTTCTCTTTTCTGTGGCTTAGGGATCCTTCTGGGACAATTTGCTGTTTGTGTTCTGGATTCCAGTGCTGGGCACACACTTTTTGTAAAGGCCTGTATCTGTGAGATGTTGGTATTGACAACTTGCAGCCATAAAATGTTTCCTTTTATCCCATCAAATAATTTGTGGGTGTTGTGAATTCAATAAATGGCAAGGGATCTAATTAATAGCATTGGATCTAATTTGTAGTGATGTCTCATGTTTGCAGCATGCTTCAGAGTTTCCAAAGCAGTTTTTCTCATTGGCTCCTTACAGCAGCCCTTGCTGTGAGATAGGCAGGCTGGTTAAGCATTCTCATGCACAGATGGTGAAAGTGATATGTCTAAAGGTCAAGGTGTGTAATTAGAATTCACAGATCCTGACTCCCAGGCCAGTGCCCCTTTCTCTGCACTTTCCAATAAGCAAAGCAAAAAGGAAGATTGAACTTACACTCTAGTGAAAATCCAGTTAATCAGCATCTGATAGTTAATCCTGAAACTGTCCCTGCTTGACCTGCCAGGTGGTGGCTGCTGCTTTGCTTTATTCTACCCCATGCGTCTCTGTACCTCTACTGCTGCACCCATTCACTCTCTGGAATCCAGGATGCTGATCACGTGGGTCAGGTATGAGAACCAGGCCATGTTTGACAGTTGTTGTATTTATCTATTCCTGCATAACAAACCACCTTAAAACTTCATGACTTAAAACATCAACGGTTTATTTTTCTTATGATTCCATATGTTGGCTGATCAGTTCCTATGCTGGTTTCAATACAAAAGGCTGCCTTCAGCTGGAGGGTCAGCTGAGCTGGGGGAAGCGAGATGACCTCATTCTTAAATCAGGCAGTTGGTATCGCCTGTTATCTGATATTATCTGGTTTACCTCCACCTAGCCTGGTGGGCTCTCTGCCTCTTACCTGGCAGTCAGACCAGACCACTGTCTCTATCAGCCGTGGACTAACTCAGCACTAGGCCGCAGGGACTAATGTACATTCTCTTGGGAATTCTCAGATGTATTGGTCACCACTTGTTGTATCCCAGGGACATGTTTAAATGTGAAAACCAATTGAAACTAATCATCTCTGAAAAAGTATTCTTCATCTGATTCAGCATAGATTAATGCAGTTCTCTGTCTTGTGGTTTGAGGCAAAGTCCTGGCATGAAATGTGTTTCCCGTCTACTGCTATGGTTCCAAGCACTCTTGTTCTTTAGTAAACCCAAAGGAAGAGATATTTCATTTGGTTAGGTATCCAGATACCAAAAGGCTCTTTCCAAGCTGTAACACCATCAAAAAACATTCCATTTCACCAACATTTCTAACATCCTGATTTGGTTTTTAAATAACTCATTTTTTTAAGTGAATGCAACTCTATTTTCTATAACTAATCTCTTTGTTTTTTAAATAGGACTTCTTTTGGTGAAAAATGCTTGATCTTGCCAATTAAAGATATATCATCCACTTAAAATCTGATCTCTCTCTCTCTCCCTGTTTTTCTTTTCTTGGTTAATCACTCGGTTGTTCCTCTCTTCTTCTTGAAGCCAGTGTTTTCCTCCTGTCTCACTTCCTTTGGAGAGTTTATGTGTCCTCGTGGCATTGGGAGAGCGACATCTGGTATATATACATCTGGGTGTTTCAACTCCTGCTCACTTGGGGTTTGCTCCCCCGCCCCCAGGAGTGGGGATGGAAATGCTGGTCTATAATCCTTTGCTTTTTAGCTTCTTTTGCCTTCCTACAGCAGAGGGGTGACAGTCCTTACTGTGTGGAGATACTTCTCTTCCACAATATACATGTCTGTCCTCATCCATGTTTTACTACATAATTATTTCTTCCAAGCTTTACTACTTACATGTAAACTTCCAGTTTGGGGATGTCTAAAAAAATCCTTAAAGCATAGCTCTCAAGACTATTTGTTATGGACTTTTAAATCTAGATTTAAACTCAGGTCTGAGCATGAAAACTGACTTCCCTTTCTATAGAGAAGTCAGCCAGTCACGATGGTCTGAATCCCAAAATCAGTTGACATTTCACCATCTTTCATAGATTTTGGCAATTATCTCATTCAAATAGCATCTCCTTTTTCTGTAAGTCATCATACATTTGCTTTGATAGAGCCAAGTTTCCCCATTCCTTTCCATATGTTTTGTTAATGACCCATATTTAGTTGTAATTATTATTTTATGTATGTATATCTTTCCCAAATCTCAAGATTGTTAGGAGAAGCATGCTCAGCAGTGTATCAAACACACTGAAGTCACTCATTAAATGTCTAAAGAAACCACTGTGGGCTGCTCAAAACTGTAGAGTGCAGTTTTGTTCTCTTGTGTTCCCCAGGGAATAGCAGAGTACCCTGCACTTCAATAGTTTTCCATAATGTTTGTGGGTTGACAATGGTGTGTGCAAATGTATTAGCCCTGCTTATGATCAGTGCAATGCTTCACAGTTAGCTTATTTTGTGGGAATATGGACTGTTAAGGGAGTCGATCAAGTAGGCTGACTGTGGGATGATCAACTCTATGTCCTTATTCTATTTTGGACTCTCCTTTCTGGAGTCTGTTAAGTCCTGCTGGCATACCTGCCTGGTGGACTTAGTCTCTCTCACGGCCTCACTCTGGAGCCTGGGGGCTTGCTTCCCACTACAGTGTGCTCTCTTTGGGAGACTTCAATTGCTTTTGAATTAGTTATAGGCTCAAAAATGAGCAAATCCCATTATCACAATGCAGGTTTTAAAATTACTCCATCTCAAGTTGCCAGCAAGGCAGCCTTAACCTGTCATCTGAGAATTCGGCTGGGTCACGAAGAAGACAGACTTTAAAAAATAAAGCAAAAATGAAGCAATCAGGTCAAAGAGTGAAGGAAGTGGCCTTTGAAATGTCTTCCACATATGAAAGCCCTGTTTACCCTCTATAAAATGGAGGTGAAACTTCTGATCCCCTTTTCAGAAGTAAGTGGAGAGTAGTCAGTGATTACTCATGTAAAGCAATTCCCTGAGCACAATACTATACCAGATTCATGAAGCTATGCTGGAGTATGCATAGAAAAGCTTTTGCACACACAAAATAGCTTAATTGCCAAATATCAAAAGAATGTGTCTGCTATAAACAGCATCTGAGTAATTGTCCCTGAGGCAGTCTCTCCCCACTTGTCTCTAAAGAAGGTGAAGACAAGAGAGCAGAAAGACTAAAGAGAAATGTAGCACAAATAACAAAATAGCTTTCAAGGTAATTTTTATTTTTTTTTCTTGACGTTTTCTGTATTTTCAAAATTTTCTAGTATGGGTATGTTGTTTTTATTATCAGATCAAGTGTGGTTAATGAAAATATTTATGAAATCAAAGACAGACACAAAGCACACTACTGCAAAATAGTAATACAGATAGCAGCTGTCTTAGTTGGGCTACTCCAGAAGTTGACTCAGACTAGGATTTAGGTACAAGTAGTTTATTGGGGAATTAATTCCAGGAAGCACTATCAGGGTATTTTGAGAGCTCCCAGCTAAATTAGGATTCCATTACCAGAGCAGCTAGCAACTCTGCCCTAACAGGAAATGAAGGGGAACTGGGTGTAGGTGTTTACAGTGTGACTTTCACAGGATACTTCTTTTACCTGGTGGATGGCCTTATGCCTAGTTGTTCAACCTGTGACTATGGTTCCCTCACAAGGGAAACATATATGTGGCTCTTGTCTGGCTGTGGTCAGTTTATGCCTGCCTGACCATTGCTCTGGTGCTAGGAAACTGCCCTTGTGTTCTCCTAGCATCACAAGGAAAACCCGGCCTGGGGTAGCCCCAATTCTTCAGATGGAAGGTGCAAATTCAATGCACCACCACAATAGGAAATAAGTTCAAAGATTTATTACTTACAGATCCTGAGCAGATAGGGTGCAATGGGTCAGGAGGACAATTTTCCATCCCCAGGTCAGGTGAGGCAAGAATGAATAGTCAGAGAGAGAGAGAGAGAGAGAGAGAGAGAGAGAGAGAGAGAGAGAGAGAGAGAGAGGCAATTAGCAGTGTATATAGAGGGGTAGAATAATAGGGTGTGAGTCACTTTAAGTTTGCAGGCAAATGCCTGAGTGGTCCCTTTAAAGGAAGTGGCAGGAAAGCGGGGAGCCCAGTCTGCTGGTTAGGAAAGCTGCCTAGCCTCCTCTAAATTCTTATATCTGGCCACTGGCTTGGTCCATTTGTGTGTGGTGTTTTACTTCTAATGCCTAGGCAGCAAATTTTGCTACGTCATTCCCATTACACAGGGGAGTAGAGAAATAAGAGAGAAGGATAGGAAGCCAATACAAGGTGTGTGAATGAACGGGTTGCTACTCTGGGCAACTGGACTTTATTCCAACTGGAAGCCTCTAGGAGCTGGTGTAGAACACAGACCAGAGTTGTCCCATCTTAAAGCAAAGGAGATGGGTCTTTGTCTACTAAATACACAGGTACTTCTGGCTTTCTCTATGTGCAAATCAAGCATGTTCCTGCAGCCAGGAAAGTCCTTAGGCAAAAATTGGAGTCTAAGGTGCTTGTGGTATGAAGAATATTGAGTACCAAGAGGATCTGAGCAACAATAGAGTGGGTGGATATATTGTGGTACATACACACAATGGAATACAACGTTACAATGAACATCATGAATGTAACAACATGGATACATCTCTCAGACATAACTTTGAGTGAAAGATGATACAAAAAATAGTGCGATTTATAGCCACATGATCAATAGACGAAGCAGACAAATGTTAGAAAAGATAAAAAGTGGAACAACATAATTAGCAGCTTTGTCCTATTGAGCGTATATGGACTTTGAGAAATAATTCTTAGAATATTAGAAAGTATCATTTCTTTTCAAACACACATAGGGCATTCACAACAAATGACCAAGTACGTGGCCTCAAAGCTAGTCTTAAATAAATTAAATAAGTCATAACATAAACAGAAAATCTCTAATCAAAATACAAAATACAAACAGATAGCTGATTCTTGTCATAAACTTAAACACACCCATGCACATACACACACATCTATCTATTTATCTGTCCATCCATCCATCCATCCATCCATCCATCCATCCATCCATCCATCCATCCATCCATCCATCCATCCATCCATCCATCCATCCATCCATCCATCCATCCATCCATCCATCCATCCATCCATCCATCCATCCATCCATCCATCCATCCATCCATCCATCCATCCATCCATCCATCTGATCTTCCTACCTATTTATCTACCTACCTGTTTATTCATCACTCTGTATTGGTTTCTAATTGCTGCTGTAACAAATTTTCACAAATTTAGTGACTTGAAACGATGCAACTTATTATCTTGCAGTTCTTGAAGTCAGAAGTCCAAAATGGGTTTCACTTACCTAAAATCAAAGTTTTGTCAAGGCCGCATTCCTTTCTGGAGGCTCTGGGGGATAATCCATTTTCTTTCCTTTTCTGACTTCCAGAGGCTGTTTGTATTTCTTGGCTTGTGGCTGCCTTATATCTTCAAAGCCAGGAACAGCTGATTGAGTCTCTCTCACAGTGATCACTCTGGCATTGACTCCTCTACCTCTCTTCTCAACATTTAAGAACTCTTATAATTACATTGGACCCAACTGGAAAATATAAGATTATCTCCCTTTCTCAAGGCCAATTGATTACCACCTTAATTTCGTCTGCAACCTTTATTACCCTTTGCTAGGTAATCTAACATATTCACAGGAAGTAGACGTCTTTGGGAGACCATTGTTCTATCTACCATGATCCTACATATAACTGATGGAACTCAGTATCATAATACTGGCAATTCTCCTTAAATTAATCTATACATTAATGTAATATCAGTGAAGATCCCAATAAGATTTTTTGTTTGTTTCAAGCTTTTTATTGAACTTGACAAATTGTCCCTAAAATTTATATGAAAAAGTAAAAAAAAAAAAAAAAAAACCCAAAATAATAAAGTAAAATTTTAAAAAATATAATCATTGGAACCAACCTCACCAGACTTTAGGGCTTACTAAAATTTTAGTAATTGAAAGTTGTATAGTCTCAGGGATAGACAGGTTACATAGATGTAACAAACAGAGAATCTCGAAATAGATTCACATGTATAAAGACAAATTGATTTTTGACAGAGGTAGCATTTATGTCAGTAAAAAAATCAATGAGCTACTTAATTTATGGAGCTGGGACAATTGGTTAACCATAAGGAAAAATAAAAGTAAATTCTTACTTTTGTAGTGAAAGTACAAATTCTAAGTGCATAATGACCCCAATACTAAAGCAAATCTTAAAAGTTTAAAAAGCAATGTAGAGAATATTTTATGACTTTGAGGGGGAAAAAAACTTCTTAAACAGGACAAAAAATGCAAAAAAAAAAAAAAAAAAAAAAAGGTTTATTTGACCTGAAAGTTATAAATATACGTAGAAAAAATACCATAAACCAAATTGAAAAATCATTTACAGGATAGGTTGGGAGAAGTGTTTGTAAACGCATATAATCAACAAAGGATAAAAATCTAAAATTCAAAAGAGCTTCCGACAAATCAATAAAATAAATGAAAGCTCATCAATAGAAAAGTGGGCAAAGGACATGAATAGGTAATTTACATATAAGAGAAAACCCAAATGACTAATTAACATATGAAAAGGTTAATCTCATTGGTAATCAATGATATGGAACAAAGACCTGTCATTTTACAAGGACTATATTAGTAAAAATTACTTAGTTTGCTCATACCAAGTGTTGGTGAAGACATGGGGAATCAGGAACTCTCCTGTACAAAACTTTATGCAATCACTTTTGAGAGCAAGTTGAAAATACATAGTAATGTTGAAGATGCATGTATTCTTTGACACAGCAATTTCCGTCAACACTAGATACATTTTCTAGAGAAGCTATTGTACATGTCCTGAGAAAACAGAAGGATATTCTCTATAGCACTTGCTTTTAAATGTCTAAGAAGTGGAAATACATACTTTCTCAATGCTGGAATGGAGTATAATTGTAGTTTATATATACATTGAAATTCCATAAAGTAGTTAAATAATATATTAAATCTCAAAAACAATTAAGTGGAAATGGCAATGCAATAGTTATAATATTAGTATCACCACAAACTTAGAACAACACACATTTACTCTGTCCCAATTACTGTAGGTCAGAAATCTGGGCAAGGCTTAGCCGGGTTCTCTGCCTCAGCATCTCACCAAGCTGCATTCTAAGTATCAGCCGGGGCTGTGGTTTCCTCAGAGGCTAGACTGGGGAAGGATCCACTTCTGAGCTCTCTCAGGCTGCTGGAAGAATTCATTTCTATAGGGCTGCAGGACTGAGAGATTTTATTTCTTTCAGGAGATCACCCTCAGCTCCTAGAGGCCCCTCACAGTTCCTTATGTCTTTAACATAACCACGTACTTCATGGCAGGCTGCTTCTTAAAAGCTAGTAAGGGAGAAAAAGACTCTAACAAGATGTTGTTACTTTCTTAGCATGATCACAAAAACATGATCACACGCATAGCATCATCTTTACTATGTGGGTTAGAAGCAAGTTGCATATCCCACTCACACTCAAGGGGAGGGGATCACACAAATGTATGTATACCAGGAAGTAGTATCACGAGAACCACCTTAAATTCCATCCCCAACAATTATATGTAATATATCATTTATGGAAATGTTTCAAAACACAGACAAAAAAACAGTAACTTGGTTGACTCTCTAGGAAATTATGCTGAGAGAAAAAAGCAAATCCCAAAAGGTTCATAATTTATAATTCCATTTGTATAACATTCTTGTAATGACAAAATCATAGAAACATAGAACAGATTAATAGTTTCCTGGAGTCAGGGACAAGGGGAGGCCAAGGGAGAGGGACAGAGGTGGGCGTGAGTATAAACAAAACAATGAAAAGGAGACGGAGCTGTTCTGTATCTTGGCTGTATCAAGGTCAATATTCTGGTTGTGGTAATTGTACTATAGTTTTGCAAGACAACAATGGGGGAAACTGGGTAAAGTGTACCTAGGATTTCTCTGTATTATTTCTTAAAACTGGATGTGAACTATAATTATCAAAAATAAAAATTTTAAACAAGAAACAAAAACCACAAAAAAGAAAGCAGAGAAAACTTCAAAATACAAAATCCCCCAAATACAGTATGAACTCTGAATGGTGAGCAGAAAACCATAAGACAAAAATAGTTGGAGAAAAAAATAGCAAAGAGCTGGTTGACATAAGGAAGCTAATTTTCAAGAAGATAATTAAAATCATCTTTGGAGGGAATAAAGGAATAAAGAATTGCTCTGCAGAAAACCAAGCCAGTAACTTGGAGGGCAAGGCTGAGAGACTCTCAAAATAGAGAAGAAAGAAACAAACATATTACATGACTTAATTAGTATACATCGGTCATCCTTTTGTTTGTATTATCTTATACAGAAAACCTGTGAATATGAATATTGCTTTATATATACTATGTGATATATATATATATATATATAAAATATAGATGTATATTCTTTCGTTGCCTTTCAAAGAGGGCATGTGAATATTACTCTATAAAGTAATATGCAAAGTTATTAATAGAGCTATTATTAGTGATTTTAATTTTTAATTTTATGATTTGGATACACATTTTTCTACCATGAGTATGTGTTAATTTTATATGCAAAAAATTAAAATCAGAATAATTTCGTGCATATTGCGTGTCTGTCTGCAGTTATGTAAAAATATATACAAAAAAAGTGGAAGTAATTATTGTATACCAAATGTAATAATGGCTCTGTCTGGGGGGTTGAGTTTTAGTTATTTTTATTTTCTCCATGTAGCACTGTGCAGTCTCCAGATTTTATATAGTGATCAGATGTTCCTTTTATAATCATACAGATAAATTCAAAATTAGTATATAAAAATGTATGGGTATTATATGATAACAAGTATTTAAAAATATTGACTGCAAATTGATGGGAAGGAATATAATGAAAAGCCTGAGTATTACAGATGACTTTTAAAAAATTCTTTCAGCTTTCATGTAATTTCAAAATTTGTATCATTACTATGTATCATTTTGGTAGTGAAAATGTCTCCAAAGAATGTGGAAGTGATTAATTTGTATGTGAAAAAAATTTTCTAAGCATAAAAAAAAAAAAGTTATATTCAAATAGTCAATTAAAACATGGAAAAATATTTAGTCTCTCTAAATGCAATTTCAAAAATTGATGGGTTTTGAAAATGTAGATTCATTTTTCTTCTGTTACATCTAAGTCAAATTTTAGATGATTAAATAATATTACATCTTCATGATGAAATAATATACATTTGTTAAAGATCCTGTTTGAGAAAATATGTAATAAAATGGGAAAACATACTATAATCTTCTGTGAAAAAGAAGAAAAATATTGTGATTACAATTTCTCTTGAATTTATCTATGTATATATTTTTACAAATGCAGAAAATGAACCAAAATGTTTGCAATGGTTATATCTTAGCATTGGTATTTCAGGAGACTTTACTTTTCCTTTTTAATGCTTATATTTTCAGATATCTAAAATCTAACTTTAAAGAATTTAGATGCTAAAATAAATATAATAGAACTATATCAAGGGCCAACATGTAAGTTTGAAAGGGTCTGTCCTTGGCAGTAAAATCCCACTATCATAGAATTCTCTAGAATGTCTTATGCAATTCATTCATTCAACAGTTGTTTACTGAATGACTACTATCTGTCAAGAGCTATCATATGTGCTTGGAATACTATTGTGAACAGGCTCAAGATCTTGCCCCCACACAGCTGACATTTGAAGATGGAACTTGGAAAGCCATCTACTCCAAACCCCACGAGCCAAGCAGTAGCCTAGTGGACAAAGTGGACTTGGTCCCCATCGTCACGGAACTTAGGGGAGAAGATTGTTTCTTGAAATGTGGTTCAATATGTCAGGGAGTCTGGCTTCATGGTTACAGTGTGAGGTCCAGGAACCTGTACCTCCAACAGTTCTCCTGATGATTTGGATGCACGTTGCAGTTTGAGAGCCACTGCGCTAGTAGAGTTTGATGTCAAGAAGATGGATAAGTCATTGCTCAGAGGTTTCTTTGCTAAGGCTGCCATAAAATATCACTGACTAGGTGGCTTAAGCAACTGAAATTTATTTTCTTACACTTCTGGAGGCTTGAAATCCAAGACCCTGGTGGGGACAGTATTGGTTTTCTCTGAGGCTTTCTCATTGGCTTGCAGATGGCTGCTCTTCTTCTGCCTCTTTGTATGGTTGTCCCGCTGTGCACACCCACCCCTGGTGTCTGTTCCTCTTTTTATAAAGACATCTGTCATCTTGGACTAGGGCCCCATCCCAATAGTTTCATTTTAACTTAATCACCACTTTAAAGACCTTATTTTCAAATATGGTTACATTCTGAGGTACTGGGGGTTGGGACTTCAGCATATGAACTTTAAGGGAGACACAATTAAGCCCATAATACCACTGTACCCTTTAATTGTCTTTGGTGACCTCTCATGTTCCTGTGCAGTGTCTGTTGCATACCTCCAGCGATGAGGAACGTACTACCCTTTCTTCTGTAGGTGGAGACAGTCTAAATCTGTCTCCCAGTAGAAGGCCACAGGGCCCAGACCATGACTGAGCTCTCCTGTCTTCCCTTTCTGGGAAGCCTGTGACATTTTTTGTTTTTAAAAGATACTCCTTACCTTCTCCAACACCCCCGCCACCCCCTCCCCTTTTTTTTGGTATTTTCACTGGCCAAAATGAAACCTTTCCGAACCACCCACAGATGAAATTACAAACACAGTTTTCTTATATCAGAACAACTCAAAAGAATCAGCTCACTCCTTTCCCTAGCAGCCAGCTTTTTAATCCTGAGTCACATGTCACTTCTAATTGTGGGAATGATGCTCGAGTTCCCCTTGGGCCTAAATTTCACCCAAGTAAATCTTCTTCAGCAGCTGCAGAGTCGTGTCAGGGAGAGTGATCTTCAGGCACACACTTCAGCAGGAGAGAGCAGCTGAGCCTGGCATGGCCCCCGGAATCAGTCATCTCTAATTGACCTGTTATTGACTCTGACACGGCCTTCCTCAGCCAGACACTAACTGACGGAGACCAATGGGTGCAGAAGAAAGTGGGGCCCTGGGGATGGGGGTGTTCTTACTGTTAAATACACGGGCAGTGTTTTCAAGGGAGAAAGAGCTGGAATGGCTGGGGTGATGGAAAACAGCCTGAGAAAAATTCTCCCTAGTTGTACCCAGTTTGGCCAGATGGTTTTTGGGGGCCGGTTCAAAATGGGCTGTTTCCCCCAAAACCCTCAGAGGTAATTTGCATACCCTGAGAAAAGGTAACAAATATCCTCAGGGAACCTCAGAGTTTCTTCTAGAGAGAAGCCTTTTGACAGTTTATGGGAACCAGAATCTCCTTTTTACCTCAACATTTTAGTATGAAAAATTTCAAGCATATAACAAGATTGAAAGAATTTTACAGTGAACTCCTGCCTGTATATCCACCACCTGGACTCCACTGTTAACATTTTTGCTCACCTGCTTTATCTTGCATCTGTGTATCCCTCTATCCAGCCATGAATCTGTTTTATCATTTGGATATATTTCAAAGCAAATTGCAGACATTATTACACTACCCCTAAATACTTCTGCATGTAGCCAGAATTCAATATTTCTTTATATATTTTCTTCTTATGAGATAAAACTTACTTACAATGAAACACATCAATTACAAGTGCGTATTTTATTGAGTTTTGACAAATGCATACACCTATTCAATCCAAATCACTATCTATATAAAATAATATTATCACTCAGAAAGTTTCCTCTTGCACCTTCCCAGTCAAAGCCCACCCCTTCCCACCTTCCAGACAAACTTTGTTCTTAAGTTTTTCCATCCTGTCAGTTTTGTCTGTTTAGATCTTCATAAAAATGAAATCATACATTATGTACTCTTTTGTACGTTTCCTGTTACTCAGCATAGTACTTTTGAAGTTTATCTGTGTTGTGTGTATCAGTAATTTATTCCTTTTTATTGCTAAATAGAATTCCATTCTATCAGTAGTTGGTTCCATTTATTGCTAAGTAGAATTCCATAGTTTGTGTATTCTCCTATCGTAGATAAATTGTTTTTTTTTTTTTAGCTTTGGCAAATATTAAAGTGATTGTGAATATTCTTGTGAAAGTATAAGAGGTAATTCTTTGCTTCTCCATAAGCACAATGTAATATTTTCAACCATATCATTTATCCATCCATCCATCCATCCATCCATCCATCCTCTCTTCCATCCATTTAAACACATATTGTGTATTCACTGCATGCCAGACAATGCTCTACCACTGGGAATACAAGGTAAGAAGATACATCCTTGTATTTTATAGAATCGAGTAAAAGATCTATGCAGATAAACAGACAATTACAGAGTCATGGAATTAGGGCTTAAATGGAGGATTGCAGAGAAAGAAGCAGCTAACCAACCCTAGGAGAGTCAGACAAGACTTCCAGGCTGGTCAGAACTGAGGGAGAGAAATGCAGTACAGTTCCCAACAACACTTGGTGGCAGTTTTAGTAATGAGTATCATGATGTTCTGTCTTGTGGCTTCTGCCAGTGAAAGTCAAAGGCCTCACCATAGAACTCAATTCAGTGGAGATGATTTTGCAAGTGGCCTTAGTGGGTTAATTTACTCCTTAAAACCTACTCCCCTAGAGTTTTCCATCTTTATTTGCATATCTCCTGCTGGTCTATCTCAAGTTTTCATCTCACTTGACTTGTGACCTTCAGAGGGAAGACAGTGGTTCACATTAGGAGGCTATTTTGTCCTCAAGTGTGTAGATTTCTTTTGAAAAGAACCATGGAGCTGACTCATAGAATCAGCCAGGCTTTCTCAAGTGTAACAATTCCAGGATGTACTAACTCTGAGATGCAACACTGGGTTTCTTTTGAGTCATTGGTAGAGTTGCTGGATAAAATACATGTCACCCAATTAAATTTAAATTTCCAACAAACAGCAATTTATTTTAGTATAAATGTTTCCTAAGTATTACATGGGGCATAAGCATGCCCCAGATATTGGATTTATACCAAAAAAGTGATTAATTGTTTATCAGAAATTCAAATTTAACTGGGCATCCTATAGTTTTATTTGCTACATTTGGCAACCCTCATCATTGGGGAAAGAGGCTTTCTGGCCAAGTGAATTTTACCCAGGATGAGAGCCAATTCCATAAAATACCAAAAATTTAAAAAAATAGTCATGGAGGAAATGTTAATTGTATTGTACACCTCCCAGTCTTTTAAACTAGGATATATGGTCCTAACATAAAACTTCCTTGATAACTTTAAGTCACTAGTATGAATATCAGTTATTGTGGTATGTGATATACTAAGAGCTACTTGGGGTATTTAGGGCTGCCTGTTTCTATGCCACCAGACATCTATGATTTTAGAATTTTAAATGTTTTTTAATCATATTCCCACTTATTATCAAGTTATCAATTAAACCTGCTTGAGGCAATCAATATTTGTTTCCCCAGAGTCTAGAAACTCTAAAATTTTCTTCTGCCTAAACTGATGTTAGTAAAAAATGAAATACTAAATTTGTTAGCAATAGGGCTGACTAGAGGTGTCTGGGGTGCATTTCTCCCACAGAAAAGGACCAGAACAACTGACTGGAGAGATCCCTGTGAAGCATGAAAATCCAGGATGGCATGTAAAAGGAGAGAGAGGCATATAGCTTTAGCCACCAAGTCTCTGCCCCGGGGCTGGTGCAGGAGGGACTTTCCCTTGTGGGGAAAAAGAGGACAAGGTCCAACACTAACCCCCAACCTTGCCACAGTAGCCTATGGTTCCCACTGCAGGAGGATTCCACAGCCCTTGAAAGCCTGGAGACATGTGTTTGGAGCAGCCTAGAATAAATGCACTGCATCACTCTAGAACAGGAGCACATACTGTGCATTCTCCAACCCCAATCTCATGACCCAAGTCAATGAAGTATGGCACCATCTTGAAACTAGAGCCACTGCAGGAGCACGCACTGCCCTGGAACCAGTAGCCACTATGCTTCCCCAGCCTTAAGGCTCCTCAGTCATCCCAACACACTTGCAGGAAAGGCTACAATACCCTTATCCCAGCAACTTGAAGCCTGGTCCCAGGAGTGACAGTGACTCTAGTCCTGCACATCTAAGAAGCCAACCCCAGGCCTCCTGATCTGATGCACCCCATACCCCCTGCCAGAGATCAGATAGAAAGACCTGCCTCTTGTTGAATGCCCCCTTCTTTCCCCTATCCCCTCCCCCAACAGTCAGCTAAGTTCTGTGCACCTGAGCCCCCAACCTAGAAAAGCATCTCACAGGTCTATACCTTAAAAACACACTCTCAGGCTAGCAAAAATAAAGCACATCCACACTCTCCTGGAAAAATGGGCAGTTTTGCCTTCAACAGTCCCATCTAGCAGCCTCCTCAACTATCCCAGGATTAGTGGGCCAGGTCCCCTCTCTGCAGGCCTACCTAGGTGGCTCGTCCACTATCCACGAGGTGGTTGGCCAGTTCTCTCTTCATCAGCCAACTTCCCAACCTCACCCTCCAGCCAAGAAGCTGCTAGTCAGGTCTCATCTTCATATCCCCACCCTGAGGCCTTGCCTACCACCCCTGAAGTGGCTGATCAGGCCTATTCTCTGCAGACCTGCCTAGCAATCTCACCTACTGAGAAGCTGTTCAGAAGCCATGCCCTTGGCAGACTGCTGCTGAACCACTGAAAGAAGCACAACCTCCCACCTGGCCCCAAGAAGTGATGCAGCAGATAGGCCACTGTATACCCATACCCAGCTAGCCAAGCCAAAGCATACCCATTCCCACAGCTCAGAGAAACAGCTCAGTGGTCATGCCCCTGAGTCTTTGAGCCTTTGCACAGAAATTTGAGTGAGAAACAACCTGGCTTATGCACCACTGGTGGGCTCACCCCTTATCAGAGAATCATCACAGTGACCCCGTTACTTGTGAACCAGTCCTGGAGACTCTGACATGCCATGTGCCCGCACAGCCACCCTGACAATTAATCCAGCAACCTCACCTTCAGTGAGCCAGTTTCAAAGATGACAGACCCACAGTGTGCACATGCTGAGGCCAACCCAGAAAGCATACCTCTGGCAAAGCTGTGCTACTGCAGCCACAAACCTCTCAAGCATAAGATCCAGAGTCACTCATGGACATAGCAAAATGGATTACAGCTGAAGAAACTACAGTGTCCACACTACTGTACCCATATAGAACAAAGCCATTGTAGTCTACCCAATAGACACCATATGATGTATTTGCAAGTGAAAGTCTTTCCCCTGTAAGCCACTCTATAAAACTCAGAGGTAACTGTTCCACCAGATGCACAGATATTAACACAAAGAAACAAGAAACATGAAAAAGCAAGAAACATAACACTACTAAAGAATCACAACAATGCTCCAGTAACCGATACCAAAGAACTGAAAATTGCCAACTTATCAGAAAAGGAATTCAAATTAATACCTTAAGGAAATGTACTGAGATACAAGAGAATACAGATGAGCAATTCAATGAAATCAGAAAAATAATCCATTATCTAAGTGAGAAATTTAACAGAGATATATATCATTAAAAATCAAACAAAAATCTTGAAATTGAAGAATTCTTTGAATGAAATAAAGAGTACATCTGAGAGTCTCAGCAATGGACTAGATCAAACAGAAGAAAGAATTTATGATCTTGAAGATAGCTGCTTTGGAATAACTGAGAAAGAAAAAAAAAAGAATAACAAAGAATAAACATAGCCTACAAGATTTATGGGATACTATAAAGCAAACAAATATTTGAATTACAGGTATTCCAGAAGGAGAAGAAAATAGAAAGAGAATTGAAAACCTATTTAATGAAAACTTGAAGCTGAAAACTTCCCTAGTGTTGGGAAAGATATGAACATGCAAATCCAGTAAGCTCAAAGGACCCCAAATAAATTAAACCCCAAAAAGTCCTCTCCAAGACACATGGTAATCAAACTGTGAAAAGTTAAAAACAAAGAGGGAATTCTAAAAACAGCAAGAGAAAAGTGGCAAGTCACTTATAAGGGAAGCCCATTAGACTAATCTCAGCAGAAACCCTACAGGCCATTAAAGAATAAGATGATATATTCAAAGTAATGAAAGAAAGAAAGAAAAAAACCTGCCAGCCAGAAATATTGCACCCAGCAAAGTTACTCTTCAGAAATGAAGGAGAAATAAAGTATTTCTCAGAAAAGCAAAAATTAAGAGATTTCATCACCACCAGACCAGCCTTACAAAAAATGTTTAGGGGAGTTCTACATCTAAAAGAGAAAGAACAATAACAACCATCATGAAGACACCTGAAAATAAAAATCTTACTGATAGAATACATACAAATATTAGAAAGAGAAAGGAATCAAACCTTATTAATACAGAATCTACCAAAGAACAAAGGATACACAAAACAATCAGAAAACAATGAACAAAATGACAGGAGTAAGACCTCACATATCAGTAATTAACTTAAATGTAAACTACTCAAATGTCACAATTAAAAGACATAGACTTGCTGAATGGATAAGAAAACTTGACCCTTCCATATGCTGCCTGCAAAAAATACACCCTACCTACAAAGACACACAGAGACTGAAAGTGAAGAGATGGAAAAATATATTCCACACATATGGAAAACAAAAGCAAGCAGGAATAGCTATATATATATAATATATATGTATATATATCAGATAAATATATATATGTATATATATATCAGATATCTATATGTATATATATCAGATAAATCAGATAAAATCAAAATCTGTATGGAGACAAGGAAAGGCATTATACAATGATAAAGGGATCAATGTAGCAAGAGGATATAACGATTATAAACATATATGCACCCAACACCAGAGCACCCAAATGTATAAAGCTAATCTCACCAGATCTAAAGGGTGAGATAGACACCAACACAATAACAGTTGGAGACTTTAACACCCCACTCTCATCATTGGACAGAACATCAAGATGGAAAGAAGCATCGGATTTAAATGGCACTGTAGACCAGATGGAGCTAACAGACATTAACAGAACATATAATTTAACAGCTGCAGAATACATTCTTTTTGTAAGCACATGTAACATTCTCCAGGATTGACCATATATTAGACAACAAAACAAGTTTCAGCAGTTCAAAAAGATCAAAATTCATATCGACTATTTTTTTTAGGCCATAGTGGAATAAAACTAGAAATCAATAAAAAGAGGAACTTTTGAAAGTACACAAATACATGGAATTAAACAACATGTTCCTGAATGACCACGGAGTCAAAGAAGAGATTAAGAAGGAAATCAAAACATTTCTTGAAACAAATGAAGACAGAAACACAACATACCAAAATTTATGAGATACAGCCAAGGCAGTATTAAGAGGAAAGTTTATAGCAATAAATGCCAACATAAAAAAATAGAAAGATTATAGGTAAACTACCTAACAATGCATCTCAAGGAATAAGAAAGCAAGAACAAACCAAATGCAAACTATGAAGAAAAGAAATAATAAAAATCAAAGCAGAAATAAATGAAATTCGGTCTAAAAATATGATTCAAAATACCAATCAAATGAAAAGTTCATTTATTGAAAAGATAAACAAAATCAACAAATCATTAGCTAAACTAACCAAGAGAAACAGAGAAAATACCCAAATAAATAAAATTAGAAATGCAAAAGGAGACATTACAACTGATACTACCAAAATAAAAAGGATCCTTAGAGACTATTATGAACAACTTACATCAATAAATTTGAAAACCTAGAGGAAATGAATAACTTCCTGGACACATATGACCTGCCAAGACTGAATCAGGATAAAACAGAAAACCTGAATACTGGGTATGTATCCAAAGGAAAGGAAATCAACATGTCAGAGGGATACCTGCACTCCCATGTTTATCATTGCTCTACTCACAATAGCCAAGAGTTGGAAGCAAACTAAATGTCCTTCAATGGATGATTAGCTGAAGAAAATGTGATATATACACACAGTAGGATACTACTCAGCCATAAAAAAACAATGAAATTCTTCCATTTGCAGCAACATGGATGAGCTTGGAGAAAATTATGTTATGTGAAATAAGCCAGGCACAGAAAGAGAAATGCTGCATGTTCTCACTCATATGTGGAAGCTACAGAAGTTGATCTTAAGAAGTAGAGAGTAGAATAGTGGTTGCAAGGGACTGGTAAGGGGAGAGAAGAGGGGGATGGAGTGATGACGGTCAACAGATACAAAATTGTAGAGAGACAGGAGCAATAAGACTTACAGTAATTTGGGGAGACTACAGTCAACAAAAATTTACTGTATAACTTCAAGTAGCTAATTGGCAGGATTTTGAATGTTCCCAACACAAAGAAGTGACAAATGTTTTAGGTGACAGATATACTAAATACCCTGATATAATCATTGCACACCATACAAACGTACCCAAGTATCACATTGTACTCCATAAATATATACAATTATCATGGGTCAATTAAGAAAAAATAAAGAAAAGAGAAAAAAATTTCAGAGACAGAAGTAGATTAGAGGTTACCTGAAACTGGGGAGTGGGGAGGAATAATGAGAAATTATTGCTTAATGGGTACAGGTACAGAGTTTGTATTGAGGATGGTGAAAAAGTTTAGGAAATAGAAGTGGTGGTCACAAAGCATTGTGAATATAATTAATTCCATGCAATTGTATGTTTAAAAATACTGAAAATGGTAATTTTTATGTTTTATATATTTTACCACAATAAAAAAATTGCTAGCAATATGTATAAACAAAGATCATAGGATAGTGTGGAATAAAAGTACTGGGTTTGTATAACTATTTAACATTTCAGAGATTTTTTTAAAACTAATTTCCAGTGTTTTATCTTTTCACGCATTCATTCACTCACTGATTCAAATAATAAATATTATTATCTAATAAAGGTTTATGCAGACTTCTACAGCTTCAGTATTTTATGGAATAATATTTATAAATTAGTGTTTAGAAACACATATCCTTAAAGGGCTGGGGGCTGATTAAAAACTGAAAGTTGCCACCTGAATATTATCCTCCAAACAGTGTATTCATTCAATTTACATAATTGCATGAATCCCATAAGTGAATTCCCACCTAGCCTCATGTTACCACGCTAAGCAGTGCTATTTAAATGTGGAAAACACAGTTCTCTCTCACCTTGTTCTTTCTTTAGGATGTTCTCAGGCAACACATTAGGTCTTAGCCTCTTTTGCATATTTAGCTTTGAACTCAACCTTTCAACCAAACAGAGAAAGAAAAACATATCTTTTAGCCACATATTTCAAGGTGAGGACTCAGCTTCTAGCGGGAAGTTGACCCTAATCCTCAGCAGTTCACTGTTTCTTTCTCTGGGATTCTTTGTGCTAATCAGTCTAAGTCCCCATGACGGTTGTCAGGGCACAACGAAGTCACTGTTGGCAGATATAGAAGTTGGGGTTAACATTCCTGCATCAACATTCTTGAAAATGTATGCACCAGATTACCCAAAGGATATAGCCTGTTGTAAAAATCTGCCAAGGTCCATTACCTGCAAAGGTGCTGCTTTCTGCACAGGAAATGTCCTTACCATTTCAGTAGTAATTCTGATCACACATGGATTAGAATAGACCCATAATTACACCACGGAATTGTCCATAATGGCCAGTCTAGCTCCATCAACATGCCCTTCCTTGATCTGAACTCCTGACTTGGACAAGTCATATATGAGAGTACTTCAAAAAGTTCATGGAAAAATAAAATTAAAAGATAATATGTATCTTTCCATAAACTTCTCGAGGTACCCTGTATACCTGCCATATTTTTAATGGCCAATGAATTATCCATTTTTTTGACATCAAAGCTCTACTAGCACAGTAGTTCTCAAACTGTAATGTGCATCCAGATCCCCTGGAGAGGTTTTGGAAATGTGACACTGTAACCGTGGACATCACAGTACAACCATGAAGCCACACTCCTGAGATATTGAGCCATACTTCAAGAAATGTTCTTCTCCACCTAAGTTCCATGAGGATGGGGACTGTGTCAGTCCTAGTCACTTTTATTGCCTGCACTAGCATAGCACTTGACTCATGGTAGGCCCTCAATAAATATTTGACTAACGAGGAAATTAAGAAAGAATGAAAAATGGTGGAATGGCACGGTAGCCCCAGTGGCAGTTTAAGGAGAATTTTAGATGAAGGCATTCCTATTGACATGAGGGATCAGCTGAAGACAGTTTATTTGAGGCTTTATTTTTTCTTTTGAATTATTAATGAATATTACTGCTTTTTTAAAGTATAAAAGTACTATTTCAGGATGTAAACTATGGCTCCATTGTAATAAATTAACTTCCCTCCCTCTCTCCCTCCCTTCCTTCCTTCATTACTTCCTTCTTTCCCTCCCTCCCTCTTTCCTTCTTTCTTTTTATCTATCTTTATGCATAAAGAGAAGTCTAGGAAAATATTTTCTCCATGCTCAATTTTTTTTTTTTCCTTTTTTTGTCTTTTTTCGTGTCCGGCAACGGATTGCAACCCTCAGTGTTGCGCCCATACCGGACCGGGACCGGCAACGGGATCGCAACCCTCGGTGCTGCGCCCGCCCCTCGCTCAGCCAGTGAGTGGGAACCGGTCTGTATGTGGGATCCGAACCCTCGGCGGGAGCGCCGCCGTGCTCCCAAGCGGCTCACTGTAGCAGTGCTCCACCGGGCCGGCCCTCCATGCTCAATTTTTGAGTGGTGAGATTTGGGGTAATTTTTTGTACTTTTTCATACTACATGGAATTTTGCGGGTATTTTGTAATAAACTTGTATTATCAAAAGAAATTATAGAGTCTTTAAGTTTTTCTATATATAGTATCATGCCATCTGCAAATAAAGACAGTTTGACTTAATCCTTTTAAATCTGGGTTCCCTTTATTTCTTTTTCTTGCCTGATTCCTCTGGCTAGTACCTCCAGAACTATGTTAAATAGAAGTGGTGAGAGTGGGCATCCTTGTCTTGTTCCCGTTCTTAAGGGAAAGGCCCTCAGTTTTTCCCCATTCAGAATGATACTGGCTGTGGGCTTGTCATAAATGGCTTTTATTGTGTTGACATAAATGGCTTTTATTGTGTTGGCTTGTCATAAATGGCTTTTATTGTGTTGAGATGCTTTCCCTCTATACCTAATTTGATGAGAGTCTTTATCATAAAGGATGTTGAATTTTGTCAAATGCTTTTTCATCATCTATTGAGATAATCGTATGGTCTTTGTCCTTGAGTTTGTTGATGTGCTATATCACATTTATTGACTTTCATATGTTGAACCATCCTTGCATACCTGGGATAAATCTCACTTGATCATGGTGCATAATTTTTTTAATGTGTTGCTGTATTTTGATTGCTAATATCTTGTTGATGATTTTTGCATCTATGTTCATCAAGGATATTGGCCTGTAAGTTTCTTTTTTTGTTATGTCTTTATCTGGTTTTGGTATCAGAGATATGTTGTCCTCATAGAATGAGTTTGGGAGAGTAGCTTCTGTTTCAATATTTTGGAATAATTTGAGGAGAACTGGTATTAACTCCTCTTTAAAAGTTTGATAGAATTCAGCTGTAAAGCCATTTGGGCCTGGACTTTTCTCTGTTGGAAGATTCCTGATTACCACTTCAACCTCGTTGCCTGTTATTGGTCTGTTCATGTTTTCTATCTCTTCTTGGTTCAGTCTGGATACTTTGCATGTGTGTAGAAACTTATCCATATCTTCCAGATTTTCATATTTGTTGTCATGCAGTTGTTTATAATAGTCTCTAATGATTCTTCATATTTCTGTGGTGTCAGTTGTAATGTCTACCTTTTCACTTCTGACTTTTTTTATTTGAGTCTTCTCTCTTCTTTTTTTTTTTAACCTAACTAATGGTTTGTCTATTTTATTTATCTTCCCCCAAAACCAACTTTTTGTTTTGTTGATCTTTCCTATTGTTTTTTTGGTCTCTATTTCATTTAATTCTGCTCTCACCTTAATTATTTCTTTCCATTTACTACCTTTAAGTTCAGATTGTTGCTGTTTTTCAAGTTCTTTGAGGCATAAGGTTAGGTCGTTTATTTGAAGTCTTTCTGTTCTTTTGATATAAGCATTTATTGCGATAAATTTGCCTCTTAGTACTGCTTTTGTGGTATCCTACAGGTTTTGGTATGATGTATCTTTATTTTCATTAGTTTGAAGAAATTTTTTGATTTCCCATTTAATTTCTTCTGGGACCCATAGGTCATTCAGGAGCCTATTATTTAGTTTCCATGTATTCGTATAGTTTCCAGTGTTTTGCTTGTTATTAATTTCCATTTTAGTCCATTGTTGTCTAAAAAGATACTAGGAATGATTTCAATTTTTTAAAATTTGCTGAGACTAGATTTGTGACCTAATAGTGGTCTATCTTGGAGAATGTTCCATGAGCTGATGAAAAGAAAGTATATTCTTTAGTTGTTGGGTGAAATGTTCCATATATATCTGCCAGGTCCAGGTGGTCTAAGGTGTAGATTAAATCCTGTTGATTTGTTGCCTGGAATAAATTCTGTCCCATACTGAGAGAGGGGTGTTCAGATCACCCACTATTAATGTATTAGGGCCTATTTTTAGTAATGTTGTGGTATGCAAAATAAATGCCCCCAAATCAGTTGCATTTAAATACTCAAATAATGAACTAACAGAAGGAGAAATAAAGAAAGAAAGCCCATTTACAATTGTCTTGAAAAAAATAAAATACCTAGGGATCAATTTAACCAAGGAGGTGAAAGATCTCTACAATGAGAACTGCAAACCACTATTGAAAGAAACTAAAGAAGACACAAAAAGATATCCCGTCTTCTTGGATTTGAAGAATTAACTTTGTGAAAATGTCTATACTACCCAAGGCGATCTACAGATTCAAAGCAGTCCCCATCAAAATACCAATGTCATTCTTCCCAGAAATGGAAAAAACAATCCTAACTTTCATATGGAAAAACAGATGACTCAGAATAGCCAAAGCAATCCTGAGCAAAAAAATAAAAATAAAATAAAAAAATAAAGCCGGAGGCATAACACTACCTGACTTCAAATTGTACTACAAATCTATTGTAACCAAAACAACATGGTACTGGCATAAAAAAGGACACTTAGACCAGTGGAGCAGAATTGAGAACCTGGAAATCACCCTCAGGCTTACAGCCATCTGATACTAGACAAAGGCAACAAAAATCTGCATTGGGGAAAAGATTGCCTCTTCAACAACTGGTGCTGGGAAAATTGGCTATTCATATGCAGAAGAATGAAACTAGATATGCACCTCTCAACATATACTAAAATCAAGTCAAAATGGATTAAAGAATTGAGTATAAGACCTGAAACTGTAAAATTACTAAGGGAAAAATATAGGTGAAACACTTCAGGAACTAGGTCAGGGCACAGACTTTATAAACGTCAACCTGAAAGCACAGGCAATAAAAGAAAAAATAAACAAATGGGACTATATCAAACTAAAAACTTTCTGCACAGCAAAGGAAACAATCAACAGAGTGAAATGACAACCTACAAAGTGGGAAAAAATTTTTGCTAACTATGCATCTGACAAGGGATTAATATCCATAATATACAAGGAACTCAAACAACTTCCAAGTAAAAAAACAAATAACCCAATTAAAAAATGGGCAAAGGAGCTGAACAGATGCTTTTCAAAGGAAGACATACAAATGGCCAACAGGTACATGAAAAAATGCTTAACCTGACTAGTCATCAGGGAAATGCAAATTAAAACTACATTGAGATATCACCTCACCCCAGTTAGATTGAGCTATAATAAAAAAGATGGTGAATAACAAATGCTGGCGAGGGTGTGGAGAGAAGGGAACATTCCTGCACTGTTGGTGGGACTGTGAATTAGTACAACCACTGTGGAAAACAGTATTGAGTTTTCTTAAACAATTATAGATAGATCTTCCATCTCATCCAGCAATCCCAGTTCTGGATATATACTCAGAGGAATGGAAATCATCATGTCAAAGGGACACCTGCATTTCCATGTTCATCACAGCTCTGTTTACAATAGCCAAGACATGAAACCAGCCTAAATGTCTATCGATGGATGGTTGGATAAGGAAACTGTGGTATAGGTACACCATGGAATACTACTTTGCCATAAAAAAGAATGAAATTCTCCCATTTGCAACAACATGGATGAGCTTGGAGAAACTTATGTTGAGTGAAATAAGCAAAGCACAGAGGGATAAATACAACAAGATCTCACTCATATGTGGGAGATGAGAGAGAAAGAAGGAAGGAAAGAAGGGCGACTGTGGTGCTTGGACTTGTAGAGGGAGAGAACTACCTTAGGATACAAAGTGGATTGGAAGGGGAAAGGGGGAGGGGGAGGGGTGTGGGGAATAATTGGGTGGGGGACACAGGGTACAAACGCAATTTGTGGTAATGAGCAAGCTGCCAGTGTGAATCTGGCCTTCACATCTTGGACACAAGGGGTGACAACCAGCTCTATATCTCATGAATATTCATAACCAATTAAAAAAAAAAGAAATTAAAGTTGATAATCATTTAAACTTAAAAAAAACTATACCTGCCTGTTGGCAAACGGTTTGGGAGTTAGAGTCAGTCAGCACATCTGATCTCAAAACCTATAAAGATTGGGGAGAAGACAGAATATAGGTGTCAGGTCTAGTTGGCATGGCCTGCGTCTTCTAAAGAATTCTCCTGTAAAGGTGTTTAATCTATATCTCAAACCATGCCTCTACTGGTCTAAAAAGTTATTTTCTCTGAACCCAGCATTTAGGATCCTTTTGGAAACTACCTGTGCCCTTGACTCATGTACTAGGTACTTTAGGCCTTCCAGGGGCACACTGGGTGGGCAGTTTGCCTGGGCTTCAGGGTGGTGGTGAAAGCTCCTGCACTGAGGAGAAAGCCCTGGATTCACTCGAAGGCCTCCAGGCCTCTGGCATTGGGGTCTGTTTGTACATGTGAAAGAAAAAGGAAAGGGTAGGTCATGTTTTTAAATAACTCAAGCCATCCTTTGCAGGAGCTTGTCTGAGGACTTTTCCCTTTTGCAGGGAACGGTGGCTGAGTGTGCACACTCTTTAGGAAACAACTGGCCCTAGTGGGACATCCCAGCTAGTATCCAAGTTGACGCCTGGATCAACTTTTTATTTCTCTTTGCAAACCTCTTCCACAAAATCTTAGCTCTGTCTTTAGTTTTACTGATTTCCAAATATTTTTTTCTTGAAAGGCTCTGTTTTGCCTGGTGCTTCCATTGAGGAACAATCTACCTCATGTTTTCAAAGCTGGATCCCCATCCCTTTCCCATGAAATCCCTTTTCCTTGCTTCTTGGTAAGTCCAACGAGGCACAATCAGTACTATGAATTAATTAAAACCATTTCTGTACTCCTCTGAGAATCCTGGAAAACTACATTTCCCATTAGAAGTCATGTGTCAGCTTTACAGAGCAGATGGTAAGAGCCAGTTGGGACGGATGCTGTCCTTCCTGGATACCAAGGTGAAAAAGTGAGAGTGATCCCCATTTTTGCCCCAAGACCAGGCACCAAGCAGTCAGAGCAGACAGTCCCTGCCCAGACGTTTTCTAGTATAAAATGCCTTTCTGAGCAGACCAAAGAAGAGACTCCAATGCTCAGCTGTAGAGCTGGAAGAGGGCACATGGCTGTGGCCCAGGGGGACCCCATTTATGGTGCTGACTTTTCTGGGAAATATGTTGCATGCACTGCATGACTTTCTTGGGGTGGAGGGCTCCAATGTGCAAATGTGCATGCCGGGCAGTTTCTGAGATGTGCTTGTCTCACTTTCACTGTAACTCAAGAACATCAACGCATTTAGAAACTAGAGTGGTTTTCTTCAGATGTTCATGTTACATTTTTACTTCCTCAGTTCAGCTCTCAATCTCCTTATTTTAATTGGCTTGAGTTTGTGAAAAAAAAAAAAAAAGTGAAGAAGGATTATCCTAAGTCATTTACCTAGAACTTGGACTTGATGCAACCAAGTTGAAGGCCAATGTAACTTCTGAGAAATCAGAAACTGCTGGCAGTTTCAGAATGCTGTCCCACATGGCTTTGAGGTTCACACAATGCAGAGACTGGCTCCATGCTGCATGGGGACCATGAGCACCAGTGAATATTTGCCATAAATTCCATAAGATCGGTCCCTGAACTACACTATACATGCTTATATAATGTCTTATTTTCTGTTTTAGGAAAAGGGTGAAAAGAGGTGCTGTTTATTACTATTTATTCATTAACAATTATTTATGAAGTGTTTGCCATAAACTGGCCACTGTAATGTACAGAGCTGAATAAGATTTAATTCTTGACCATAAGGAACTCAAATTAACCAATTCAATTCCATTTTCCCACAAAGTTATTTACTGGGTTTTCATGTTTTAAATGGGATTTTAATACACAAAGGTTATCAGTATAAACCCCTGCAACCTGGATAGAATTCTTTTGTACTCTAGTTGGCCAGAGAGCATGATTTGAAGGTAAAAGAGGGAATAAAGGGTGTTCTTGCCAAGGAGAATTCTAAAATTGGACTAACTGCTAGGGTCCTTTGAATTTCTCCTTTTTATTTAATAGTTTCCCATTCCTCATAAAAAAAAAACAAAAACAAAACAAAACAACAACAACAACAACAACAAAACACACACACACATACTTTTTTTTTTTTTTTTTTTTTTTAAAAGATGACCGGTAAGGGGATCTTAACCCTTGACTTGGTGTTGTCAGCACCACGCTCAGCCAGTGAGCGAACCGGCCATCCCTATGTGGGATCCGAACCCGGGGCCTTGGTGTTATTAGCACCGCACTCTACCGAGTGAGCCACGGGCCGGCCCACACACACATACTTTTACCCATTGGGAATCTTATTACTGTGCGTTGTACTAACATGAAAAATTTCCTGGGCACCAAACAAAGGGACAATTCAAAACATTAAAAAATAATTTTTGATGTTAGATCACTATGTAATTTTGTTACAAAACTCAGCTGCTATAATTATTTGAGTAACAAATTTTAAAAGGAACCTTCCATTTCTATGTAACTGTTTTGTAAATAAATTTTGTAAGCATTTAATATCTATAAAAACAAACAATAAAAATATATGAATAGAATCAGTACTGAACCCTCTTTCTTTCATGTAGTCATAATCATTCTCATGGATCCATCTCATTAAGAGATGCATTTCTAATACAATTGCATTATTTCTGCTTAATGGTAAACATTTGTAATGTATCTATCTTGCTTTAATCCATGGCTGAGTAATAATAATAATATCTCCATGTAGAAAAAAATTTTAAAATTACTTAGAACCGTATAGTCTTAGGAATTACAAAGAAAATTTAAAGTCATTTTATGTACATATTTTTGTAGCAGATAAATATGATCAATAAAAGATGTTCAAACATCAGAATATGTTACATGAGCTTAAAATTCTGTGGGGATGTAAAATATCTGACTGTTACAGAAGAGCTTGTTCATTTTTTTAATGAATGATGGTGACTATGAAATTACTATGATTACTATCAACTTTGTTTTAAAAAGTTTTTTACAGTTTTGTTTAACAATTTTAATATTTGCAATATACCAGAAATGATACTCTTTGCCAAGAGGCACCAAACTTTTCAAAGTTCTTTTGGCGAGTAAGCGAGCAAACAGTGTGGAGATCACTGCTCTAAATGACTGATCCTGGCAAACCTGAAATTCAGTCCAACTTTCCCTCTTAGCAAAAGTTGTCACTGACCACAGGTGGGATGTGTGATACCCCAGGAGACCTCCCCTACTTGGAATGCCATTCTTATCAACTGCTTCAGATCATGAACACACTCACATTGGAGAATTTCTTTTATAGTTGAGCCCCTCAAGTTCTTTCCTTAGGGAAGATTTCCCTGCCTAGCCCTGGCTAGACCTAGTGAGGTTCCCCTGAGAAACATTCTCAGTGCCCTTACACTGTTTTGTCAGATGATTCGTTCTGTTTCATAATTATGCATTAAAAAAGACTTGATCAAAATCTAGATCTATCACCAGACCTTACGCTCTCTGAGGATTGGGCTTGTCTGTCTTGGCCCATGTTTTTTCCTTTAGCATCTAGCATACACTTTGAGGTTCATAGAAGCTCAGAAATTATTTGTTAAATAAATGGATGAGCTAAACTAAAGTTCATCCATTAAAATGCAAATCCCTAAGAACAGCAACACTTTTAGGTTATTCATATGTATGTATGTATTATTCATTTATTGTTTGTATGTTTATTTGCAAGATTAACTTCAAAGATTAACTGTGCACTTATTATGTGCTGTGTATTTGGCTGTGTAACTTGCAAATGGCAGGCAGTAAGAATTAAAGATTTTACTCAGTGGGATTGGGAGCAATAATGACTTCCTGTGGCAGGCAGACTTCGGATGTCACTGTAGTTACAGTGGATCTGTCTTGTAAAACCAAGGGGATAGCTCTGGAAAGAAGGTGCTAGGGTGTTGGGGACTGGGGGTGGGATTCTTCTAAGGACACCAACCCAGGAAAGTCTTCTTTCCTCCTGAATCTCAGAGGTCTGTAGATGACTCTTTCCAGAGTTACAGACATGGGGGTTGGGAAAAGAGATCTGGAACTGCTCAGAATTGTGCAAGTGCAAATACAAAGAAGAAATAAAGACAAACTGAGAGACAGAAGCTTCTGCAGCAAGTATTTCTGCCTTTTGGGATGGCACTCTCTGTATTTTAGTATAAGGAAGCTTAATGAACAAGGGGGCTCTTTTGAGATCTGACATGCAGCAAGTCAGCTTGGGGCTCTCCAGACAGAAATTAATTTAAGACAAAACTACTCAAAAGAAGATGAAGTGCTGGGTGGCCAGAAGAGAAACATCTGAGTGCAATTCAGTGAAACTTATGCTTAAAACCTGACTCTGCAATTTCTAGCTGCGTAACTTTGGCAAATGACTTAACTTCTCTGAGTCTCAGCTTCCTCATTAGGAAAATTGGATTTTGCAATACTCTCTAAATGAGAGAATGGATATGAAAGTGTTGGCTTCTTAAGAGGCTGTCCAGTAAATATTTGTTAAAACTGTTGAACAACAAAGGTTTTTAAATAAGATTGAGGCCTGGTACCTGGACATCCACGAGCACAGTCTAGAGGGCGTACTAAACAAGATGCTCCCTGGATCCACCCATGTCATTCATGGATGCATGCACGCACATGTGTAAGTCTGTGGGTCTAGATGGGGCTTCTCATTCATGGCACTATTGACATTTTGGGCTGGAAAACTCTTTGTGGTGGGTGATAGAAGGGTGTGTTTTGTAAGATATTTAGCAGCATCTCTACCCACCAGATGCCAATAGTACCTCCTCCCCAAGTTGTGACAACCAAAAATGTCTTCAGATTTTGCCAATGCTTCTGGGGGGACAAAATCACCCCTGGTCAAGAACCACAAGTTTTGGAGATGAACTTATACATAAGAAACTCTGGTGTGTGTGTGTGTGTGTGTGTGTGCGCGCGCGTGCACGCGTGCATGTATGCACACACATGTGCAGGATGGTGAGCAAGAGTGTAAATGTGTTAGTATCATAATAAGGCAAAACTTGAGCTTTTTCCTCTTAAAGGTACCCTGAATAATTTATTGTTCAAAAACAAACTTTTGTAGAGCGATGTCACTTATACATAAGATTTAGTGTAAATCCCCTTTACAGCATTTTCTTACATAGTATTATAATTGCCTATTTCCAGAGCTGTCTCCCTGTTAACTACCAGTCTCTTGGGGATGGGAGCCACTTCTTTTTCTATACCCCTTAGACCATGGCAGAGGACCTGGCCCATAGTTGTTGAATAAAGGCAATATTTATTGAATAGATAATTCAGCAAGAATTCAGATAATTCTAGTGTAGTTTAGAAAACAACATGATGCTTCTTACAGGTCTATCGAGTAAGCACAATGGTATGTAATATGTCAAAAATATTTTTTTAATTTAACTTATTTTATTTTTAAAATATTTCTTTATAAGGTTCAGAAATGCTTCTTTTGATTCTTGGTAGGTAGACTAACTTACCTGAATATTTGTGGAAGTTTGGAGATCTAAACTCCATCTTGATAATTGAGGCCAAATTCTTTCTGTCAGGTTGAATAAGTGAATGGATAGACGACGGATGGAAGGATGGGTGGATGGATGGAAAAGAATATATAGGTAGATAAGCAATGGTTAAATACAGAGAAGAGTATGGAAGGAGGGTAATATTGGAAATACCTGGAACTAGCATTTCTTGAAGGCTTACTCAATACCAAACATTCTATTAATGTTTTACATATGTTATCCTCTTTAAACCTCATAATGATGTAGGTATTATTATCCCCATTTAAGAAACCAGGCTTAGAGAGATTAAGCAGCCTACTTAAGATGGAGGGGGGGGTGGGGGGACTATGAGCCCAGCCCCTAGTGTCTCAAATATCTAATGCAATTTTCAGTTGCACAATTTTACAGAAGTCTTCCCTGTCCAAAATTGAGAGCAGAAACCTGTGGGGACCCTGTGTCTCTGGCCTTCCAGTCCCTCATCTTGCTCCAGCAAGGTGAATGTAGCCTGGTCCCAGCTATGGGCCCAGTGTGCCCATGGCAGATCCTTCTGCTGCCTGAACCTGTTTGCAGTGTTGACAGGTTACAACACGTGTGGCTTTGGCTGGGTGCCCACCCCACACAGGGCCCCCACACCGTCAGGAGCCTACAGCAGCTGAGTGATACAGAAATTGCCTCTCCCCATGACTGCATGCTGCCTGTGGCTGTGTTCTTCAACAGATGAAGAAATGCCTTTTTTACTGGAAGCCAATCATTCATCAGTCAAGTGAAGAAACAAAACACAGATGACTAAACTACCTTAGTTCTCTTCTATCCTACCCACCATGTACATGCACTTTAACACAAACTTTTTCAAAACTGCCCATAACTGAAAAGGCATTCTTGGAAATCCATAAACCCCATAATAGGTTGCCAGCTGTATCTGGCATTTCCCAGTGATGTATACTCACTCACTCATTCATTCATTTCATAAATCAAACATATGTATTAGGCTTCTATTATGCATCAGAAGCTATGTTAAGATTGGGAACAAGACAGATAAGGACATGGAGGTTGAATTCTAGTGGAAGAGGACAGAAAACAAGTAACTAATGCATGTATTAGGTAAGGCCTAGGAAATAATGTAGTCGGTGGGATAGGGTAGTAATTGGGGACAAGCAGAGCTATATCAGTTCAGGTGATCAGGGAATACTGGTCTGGGGAGTTGACTTTTAGGCTGAAGTGCTCTGAGTGAAGCCCTTGGGGATGGTGACTGTGGCACAAACTGGTTCAGGCCATTGGAAACCCCAGGTTCATAACTTGGCCCCATGACTGTGTTTTGCTGCAGTGCTGAAGAACCGCTCTTGGCTTGTGAGTATGTGGCCATCTAGAGAAGTAGTTATTAAATTGCTATCGAGAATCTGGTAACAGTTTTGGACTCTCTCACCAGAAAATGTATATACCCCTGTGCTTGTTTATGAATGCTTACTTACAACTTCAGAGGGTTAAATGACACTCAGAAGCTTGTGCTTAGGCTGCTGAGTTAGAACCCCAATTGCAAAGACAGAACACTGTCTTCATTGCTTACTTAAATTCTCGGCATGGATTTTGTGAAAGGGGGCAGAGGAAAGATGCAGGGTAAATGGTTGTTCCCTTCAGGCAGATCGACAGTGTAGCAGGGTTGTTCCAGTGCTTTGCCTCCACTGCCTCATAGTAGTATCTAGTCACTCACTTGCTAAGGCCTCACAGTGGGCAGAATGTCCTTTCTTTGCCCCTTGACATTGGGACTGGCCATGTGGCTTGCTTTGGCCAATGGGTTGCTATTGGATATTGTGCTTGTGTGGTTAGTCTTGTCCCCTGTGCTCCTGCCATCACCTGAAAAAAATGTACCCCAGGTAGCGGTTGCTCTTTCAGCCTGGGCCTCAGAATGAGGCTAGATCCAAGCCCCACTGTCCTGCAGCTTCAAGCAGAACCGTCTAAGGGAGCCAGTTCTAGTTCTGACGAACACAGGCAACCTGTAAATTTATGTACAGTAGTTCCCCTCATCTGTGGTTTCACTTTCTGCAGTTTCAGTTACCTGCAGTCTACTGTAATCTGAAAATACTACATTCAATAAGATATTTTAAGAGAGAGAACGTTCATGTAACATTTATTACAGTATATTGTTATAGTTATTCTATTTTATTATTAGATATTGTTGTTAATCTCTTGCTATATGTGAGAATAAACGTTGAGCTGGAAGGCATGGAGTGTGGGGTGGTTTGCTACATGGCATCTTTGTGGCAGGAGGTGCTTAATACAGATAACATGTAATATCCACACCTATCACCTGAAACACACTTAGCATATCTGGAGTTCTGTACTTAAATCGTGCCTGTTAATGAATCTCATGTGAGCACGCCTGTCTGATTAAGTCATTTTACAACACTGGAATGATGTTTATGGTTTTCATATTTCTTGTAAAATTTTTACCATGCAAATTATAGGATTAAAAAAATAAAGTGGCAGGGGAAAGTGTGAGGATAAGGAAGAGAGATCAAACAAGTCATATACTGCAGAAAGTTTGGAGAGGATAAGGCCTAAGACGACAGCTTTGGCTGCTGTGGAAAGGGAAGAAAATAGAAGATACGGAGGGAAATTGAGGTAATATTTATTAACTAACAGATACCATGCCAAATGCTTTACATATATTGCTTAACTGAATTCTTTTTAAAAACAAACAGATCCCTATAATATATCATGATGTCTAATTCACACATGGAGAAACTGAGGCTCAGGGAGTTGAAATAAATTTTTCTCGGTCACCCTGCTGTGGTGGGTGGGATACAAACTTAGTTCTTCATGTCTCTAAAAGCTGTACCCTGTCCATGATGTGATACCTCATCCCCTTGAGAATGAGAAGAATATTTTGTTTGGGGCAGAGTACATGTAGAATTTGATGGGGTTAAGAAGGGATAGGGTGGCATAGATATAAACTATTCTTAGAGTTGGAACATTTGGTGGGAAAGAGAAAGAGAGTGGGTGGATGATAGCTTGAGCAGATAGGCACTAGAGTTCAGATTTAATTAAATGAGCACATCCAAAAATATTGAGTTGTTACACTCTCTACTTTCCAAATGTGACAATTGGGCTACTGATTATTTTCTATTCCGTATTGATCTATAGACCTATCTTATCCCTCAGACTTAAAAACATGGTTAATTAACTTTTCTTATGTAGGCAATATGTGTGCATGGTAACAAACTCAGGCAGTATAACAAGCTACAGTGAAAAAAGTAAGTCTCCCTTCTCCTCCTGTCCCTAGTCCCACATCTTGAGTTAACCACTTTTTTTCAGTTAAGAACCATTTTGAACTTTCAGTGTTAGTTTGAGAACTTAAAATCCTTGGTACATTACAGCTTCCACTGTACCTAAGTCTCATTCATGTGCTAATTAAACACATAATTATTAAATACCTATTAGTTGCCAGGACTTAGTTTTTCCATCTGTATTAATCTTCTACTTTGTTGTAACAAATTGCCACAAATTAAGTGGCTTAAAATTACAAAAATTTATTATCTTCTGGTTCTGGAGGTCAGAAGTCCAAAATGGGTTGGCAGTGCTGTGTTCCTTCTGGGGCTCCAGGGGAGAATGTTTGTTACCTTTTCTAACTTCTAAAAGCCACCTGCCTTCCTTACACCTGGCCCCTTCCTTCATCTTCAAAGCCAAGAGCAAAGCATCTTTAAATCTATTTAACACTGACTCTCATCTCCCTCTTTCGATTATAAGGACACTTATGATTAAATTAGACATATTTTGGGGGCATTATTCATCCTACCACACCGTCTAAAAAATAGAAATAATTATGTATGTCCAACTTCTAAAACATTGTATCTCCTCAATAAATCACAATTCACACAGCTCTCTCCATTCCATTGATACCACATAGTCACGCCCTGCTTTATCTTGGTCTCAGGTAATAGCAGGTAACTCAGGTAACTGCTCAGCAGGCTCTCTGGCACCTGAATCACCCCCCTATTAATTCTCTACTCTATAGCCAGGTGGGCCTTTCTACACATCCATTTTTTTCATGCCATTCCCCTTTTAAAATATCTCAACTACTCCCCACCAGGCTCAATCTGATGAAGAATCTAATACGATCTTTCAGAACGCAGCAATTGCTACCCTGTAGTCACCTGAACTTCTTCCAGTTCCTCAGACCCAGCCCCTAGGCCTTTCCACACGCTCTTACATATTTTTGGATCTCAGTTTAGGTGTTACCCTTTTGGCATAGCTGTCTCTGGTTCCTCACAGCTAAACTAGATTAGATGCCTGTCTCTGTGATCCAACAGCAATTCTTCATCCTCTATCAAAACCCACCTTGTGCTGAATGGATGGGATCTTGCTCACCAGTGGATGTTTATTTGTTGCCTTAGTGACTACATGAATAAATGAATGAAGGAACCACATTCTCACTGTAGGAACAGATACTCTATCTGGTCTTTACCCCACCCCGATATTTATTATCATCAACCATGATTCTCTGAGTGCAAAACTTACATGGGAAGACAGTAACTGTTATGGAAGGTCATAGCGTCAGCTTCTCATCAGAAAAATAGCCATGTATATGTATCTGGCATGCTTTTTTTGTGTGTGGGAGGGGGTGTATACCAAAGTCTTTCAACTGAGCTTTTAGTATTGAGGCCCTGCCTTCCTCTCTACATAGATTACTTATGCTAAGATCACTTATGTTAAAATTTCAACAAGCAGTGTTTGCCAGCGTAGACTTCTCTAAAGACACACTGTGTACTCACAAGGTTTTAATGGTCAAGCATCCAGAGATTATTCTCTGCACCAACATGCATTCTATTTTCCTTAACCCTTCTACAGAATATTGCTGCTCATCCTGAAAGCCAGGTATGAAGTTCAGTGAGCTGCAGTTTCCCAGAGAAGGGAAGAGAGTTAAGCTGAGGAGTCCGGCAGGAGGGTACCTTCTTCCTGTCCCCGGACATGCTGAGGAAGGCAGTGAATCTCATGCTCAGCTTGTTTTGCTGAAAACAGCAGACCCTGTGAAAGGCACGTCATGGTGGCATCTCTTCAGGAGGGTTGCAGTTTACAAGATTCCACTATTCTAATGCCAACCTGGCAGATGAGATGGCAAGGCAGGCTTTACTTCCAGAAGAAATTTCTGCTGCACACAGGAGGTGGATTACAGAAAGGATGCGGATGTTCAACAGTTCATATCAGGAATTCTTCAGCGGGAGAGAGCAGACAAGGTTATTTATCAGCAGAACTTGCCAAATAAATAGGGCACATTTGATGCAGGCCGGCAGCTCACTCCAGCCCTAGGGAAAACAATCTCCTTCCTCTCCCTATCCTAACTTCTCTGCGTTGGCCTGTTTGTTGACCTATCTCACTGGTTGCCACAGCTGAATAAGAAAAGTAACCTGCCACTTCCTCAGGTAGGTGCAGGCTTGTGTCTCGAGTTCCTGAGAGAGACAGTCTTTCAAGATAGAGTCATTCCACAGTAAATATTCCATTTTATTTCTTGTCTCCAAATTACATAATCTTGCCATCCACAGAAAGGGCATCCAAACTGCTGTAAGTTCCAGAGAAAAGCAAAGTGGACTTAATTCGCTCTTTGTCTGGTGGTGGGTCTTTGTAGCTAAATCTTGGCCCAAAGAGCACAACTCTGGAGGTATGAGAGTCTCACAGATGATGAACGTAGCAGTCACCAGTGTGTTTGTTAAGCTCCAGCTGCCTGGGTTTTGCTTAGCCCTTTTGAATCAGAACCTCTGGAGGAAGTTCTTGGAATTTGCGTGATGCAGAAGTTAGAGGTGGGGGCAAAGGTTCATTCTGAGCACATTTGCCTTTGCATTTAGAATTACAACAGAATGTGTGCATGAATTGGCTTGGCTTCGTATTGCTGTAGAAAATGAGTCTTGGCTCCGCTATTTACTAAGCATATGACCTTCGGCAAATCACTGCTCTGTGAGTCTCAGCTTTCTTAGCTGTAAAAGGGGGATAGTAATAGTATCTCCCTATCTGGGCTGCTGTGAGCATGAATTGAAGTTATGTAGGTGAAGAACCTGATGCATAGTAAATGCTGTATGAATGGCTTTTGACCCTGCTGGTGTGGTTTTGGGTACCTATGTTTGGGTGGGAAAAGGGTGATCCATCATCTCCGGGCCAAACACCCAGTTTTACTTTGGAAACGGGTGGGCCCCTGAAGTCTAGTGGAATATGTCTCCTGTGAGTTCGACTTTTTTATATTTCACATATATGAGATCATGAAGTATGAATATTTGTCTTCCTTTGTCTGGCTTCTTGCACTTAGCATGATGTTTTCCAGATTCATTCATGTCGCATGTTGTCTCAAGTGACAGGATTTCCTTTTTTTTTTTTTTTTTTAGGCTAAATAGTATTCCATTATATAGAATAGTCTTTCAAAAGTTACTGGAAAATGGAGTTAAGAGATAATACAAATCTTTCAATGAACTTGAAGACTATATATAGATATACACACACATATATATGTATGTGTGTGTTTGTGTGTGTGTGTGTGTGTGTGTGTGTATATATATATATATATATATATATATATACACATATGCCACATTATCTTTATTCATTCATCCTTTGATGAACACTTAGGTTAATTCTATCTGTTGACTATTGTGAACAATGCTTCACTGAACATGGGAGTCTACAGATATCTCTTCAACATATGAGTAATTTTACAGTTTCAGGTCTTATGTTTCAGTCTTTTTTTTTTTTTTTTCCTTTTTGTCTCTTTTTTTGTGACCGGCAATGGATCGCAACCCTCAGTGTCGCGCCCGTACCGGACCGGGACCGGCAACGGGATCGCATCCCTTGGTGTTGCCCCCACACCTCGCTCAGCCAGTGAGCGGCCGGTCTGTATGTGGGATCCAAACCCTTGGTGGGAGCGCCGCTGCACTTCCCAAGCAGCGCACTGTAGCAGTGCGCCACCGGGCCGGCCCTATGTTTCAGTCTTTAATCCATTTGAGTTAATTTTCATATATGATGTAAGATAAGGGTCCAATTTCATTATTCAGCATGTGGATATCCAGTTTTCCTAACACGATTTATTGAAGAGACTATTTTTTACCTACTGTGTGTTCTTGGCACCTCTGTCAAAGATCAATTAACTGTAAATGCATGGATTTATTTCTGGGCTATCTATTTTGATCCATTGGTCTATATGTCTGTTTTTATGCATGTACCATGCTGTTTGATTCCTTTTTCAGATAGTCTCTTATTAGTATACAGAAATACTACTGATTTTCAATGTTGATTTTGTATCCTATGAGTTTACTTAATTGGTTTATTAGTTATGACAGTTTTTGTGTGATGTCCTTAGGGTTTTCTATACATAAGATCACATCATCTGCAAATGGGGACAATTTAACTTTCTCCATTTCAGTTTGGATGCCTTTAATTTTTTTCTCTTGACTAATTGCTCTGACTGGGACTTCCAGTACTATGTTGAATAGAAGTGGTGAGAGTAGGCATCCTTGCGTTGTTCCTGATCTTAGAAGAAAAGCTTTCAGCTTTTTACCACTGTTAGCTGTGGGCTTGTCACATATGGTCTTTATTATGTTGAGGTACATTCTTCTATACCTAATTTGATAGAATGTTGAATTTTGTCAAATGCTATTTCTGCATCTATTGAAATTATCATATGATTTTTATTATTCATTCTGTTAATGTGGTATATCATATTTGTTAATTTGTGTGTTTTGAACTGTCTTTAAATCTCAGGGATAAATACCAATTGATCATGGCATGAGATCCTTTAAATGAGCTGTTGAATTTGGTTTACTAGTATTTTGTTGAAGATTTTTGTATCTATTTTGATCCATTGGTCTATATGTCTGTTTTTATGCATGTACCATGCTGTTTGATTCCTTTTTCAGGTAGTCTCTTATTAGTATACAAAAATACTACTGATTTTCAATGTTGATTTTGTATCCTATGAGTTTACTTAATTGGTTTATTAGTTATGACAGGCCAGTCAAAGATACTGGCCTGCAATTTTCCTTTCTTGTAGTGTCCATGTCTGGCTTTGGTATCAGGGTAAATGCTGGCCTCATAAAATGAAGTTCAAAGTGTTTCCTTCTCTTCAATGTTTTGGAAGAGTTTGAGAAGGATTGGCTTTAATTCTCCTTTAAAAGTTATGTAGAATTTGCCAATGAAGTTGTCTTGTCCTGAGCTTTATTTTTGGTAGGGATTTTTTTTTTTATTACTAATTCAATTTCTTTTCTCATTACTGATGTATTTAGATTTTCTATTTCCTCATGATTCAGTCATGATAAATTGTAGGTTTTAAGAAATTTATCTATTTCTTCCAGGTTATCCAATTGTTTGCATGTAATTGTCACAATGTCTTATGATCTTTTGCATATCTGTGGTATCAGAATCTTGATATGATTTTAATATTCTTGAATTTGTTAAGATTTGTTTTGTGGCCTAATATATGAACTATCTTGGAGAATATTTTGTATGCACTTAAAAAATAATATGTATTCTGCTGTTGTTGGATAGAATTGTCTGAATATGTTAGGTCCATTTACTACATAGTGTTGTTCAACTCTGCTGTTGTATTAAATTTAATTTCTGTCTACATAATCTGTTCATTGTTGAAAGTGTGTTATGAAGTCCCCTACTATTATTGTATTGTTATCTATTTCTCCCTTCAGTTCTGTTAATATTTGCTTTATATAAATACCTAAATATGTTGAGTGTATATATATTTACAATTGGTATATCTTCTTGATAAATTGACTCCTTTATCATTATATAATAATCTTTGTCTCTTGTGACAGTTTTTGACTAAGAGTCTATTTTCTCTGATATAAGTAGAGTCACTTACTCTCTTTTGGTTATCATTTGCATGAAATATCTCTTTTCCCATCCCTATCCTTTCAGCCTATGTGTGTCCTGAAAGCTAAAGTGAGTCTCTTGTAAGCAGTATATAGTTAGATCTTTTTTTTTTTTTTTCCTTTTTGTCTTTTTTACTGACCGGTAACGGGATCGCAACCCTCGGTGTTGCACCCGTACCGGGGACCTACAACGGGATCTCAACCCTCGGTGTTGCGCCCGCGCCGTGCTCAGCCAGTGAGTGGGAACCGGTCTCCACATGGGATCCGAACCCTCGGCGGGAGCGCCGCCGCGCTCCCAAGCGGCACACTCTCCAGTGCGCCACCGGGTTGGCCCAGATCTTGTTTTTAAAAAATATCTATTTAGCGACTCCATGTATTTTTATTGGAGAATTTCTCCATTTACATTGAAAGCAATTATTGATAGGTAAAGACTTACTACTGCCATTTTGTTAGTTGTTCTCTGACTGTTTTGTAGCTCCTTTGTTCCATTCTTTCTTTCTGCTGCTTTCCTTTTGATTTGGTGAATTTTTTAGTGGTATGTTTTGAATCCTTTCTCTTTTTTAAAAATCTTTTTGTATCCACTACAGGTTTTTTTCTTTGTGGTTAGCACAGCCTTACATAAAACATCTTCTAGCTATAATAATCTACTTTGAGTTGATAACAACTTAACTTCAACCACATACAAAAACACTAAGCTCTGACTTCTCTTCCCCTGAATTTTATGTTGTTGATGTCACAATTTATATCTTGGATATATTGTGTATCCATTATCAAATTATTGTAGCTATAATTATTTTTAACACTTTTGTCTTTAACATTTTATTACAGTTAAAAGTGATTTATGCATCACTATTACAATATTAGAATATTCAGAATTTGACTTTTTTTTCTTTAGATTGAGTTAATACTTTCATATGTTTTCATGTTATTTAGCATCCTTAATTTCAACTCTCTTTGGCATTTCTTGCAAGTCAGATCTAGTGATGATGAACTCCCACAGCTTTTGTTTGCCTTGGAGTGTTCTTATCTCTTCATTTCTGAAGGACAGCCTTACTGAGTATAGTATTATAGATTGGCAGTTGTTTTCTTTCAGCACTTTGAATATATCTTCCCACTCTCTCCTGTCCTGCAAGGTTTCTGCTGAGAAATTTTCTGATAGTCTTTCAAAATTCCCTTGTATATGACAAGTTGCTTTTCTGTTGCTGCTTTCAATATTCTCTCTGTCTTTGACTTTCAAGAATTTGATTGTAATGTGTCTTGATGAAGACCTCTTTATACTTTATCTATTTGGGGTTTGTTGGGATTTAAAGTTCTGAATATTTATTTTCCTCTCCAGATTTGGGAAGTTTTCTGTCACTATTTCTTTAAATAAACTTAACTCCTCTTTGCTCCTGCTGAGACTCCCATAATACATAGATTGGTTTAATTGATGGTGTCCCATAATTCCTGTTGAATTTCTTCACTCTTTTTTTCTTTTTGTTCCTCTGACTAGGTAATCTCAAATGTTCTTTCTTTGATCTCACTTATTCTTTCCTTTGTTTGATGGAGTCTGATATTGAAGCTCTCTATGGAATTTTCCAGTTCAGTTATTGTGTTATTTAGCTCCAGAATTTCTGTTTGATTCATTTTTATGGTGTGTAACTCTTTGTTGAACTTCTAATCTTGTTCATGCATCATCTTCCTGATTACATTTAGTTCTCTGTGTTCTCTTGTAGCTCACTGAGCTTTATGACAATTATTTTAAATTCTTTGTCAAACAGTCACAAAATTCCATTTTTTAAGGATTGGTTACTAGTGCTTTACTTTGTTCCTTTGGTGATGTCATGTTTCCCTGATTAATTTTGGTCCTTCCAGCCATGTGTTGATGTCTGCACATTTGAAGAAGTAGGCACCTATTCCAACTTTACAGGCTTGCTTTGGCAGAGAAAGCCTGCCACCAGTCACCTGTGCAGAAATTATAGATGAACAATCTGTCAGGGTCTGTGGGTGGGTTTGTTGCTGGAGTTCTTGAGCAGGCTGGGCTGCTGTTTGGATCAACATGTGGGAAGGCCTGGAAGCTGTGTCCAAAGGGCCCTTTTTGAATCCTGAATCTGTGGGTCAAGCCTGAATCCTGGTTCCATGGGGGCCAACCTGGTAATGGAGCAGGCTTCAGCCTGAGTCCTTGGGGGCTTGCCTGGTGCTGGAGAGGTCCTGGAAGGTGGGTCCACAAGGGTGGGTCTGGATCCTGGGTTTGCAGGTGCCAATCTAGTGCCTGGGACCACAGGGGACAGCCTGAATTCTGGGGCTATAGAGACTGGACTCATGCTGGGGCAGCCTGAGGCTTTGGGTCATGGAAGCTAGCCTTGGATCCTGAGGCTGTGGATGCCAGCTTGATGCCTGGGGCTTCAAGGGCTTGCATGGAGCGGAAGACTCAGGTGATGGTATGGCCCTGTGACAGCCTGAAAGCTGGGTCCTCTGGTTCCAGACGGGAGTCTGGGGCTATGGAGACTAACTTGGAGCCAAGGGCCATGGGGGATGGCCTGGTGGCTCAGTTTCTGTGTGCTGGCCTAGATGCTGGGGCTGTGTGTCCAGCCTGGCACTGAGTTTCAGCGAGGAAGGCCTAGTGCTGGGGGTCTATGCAAAGTCAGGTGCTCCTTTCACTTTCCTTCCCACATGTGGAGGGTATCTTTCTATGCTATGCTTCCTGGGATTAGGGGAGGAGTGACTTGGGTAAATAACATTGTCCTTCCTACCCTCTTCATTGCTTATTTCTGTGCTACTTCCATGTGATGTAATTTCTCACCTGGTTTCTTTAGCTCTTGTGAAGTATTTTTTCTGCATGGTTAATTGTTCATATTGATGTTTCTGTGAGAGGACATATGCTGAAAAGTACTGTTCTGCCATCTTGTTGATGTTACTCTCCCTATAAATTTTAGTTTCTTAATTTTTTGGATCAGTTCTGGTTCCAAATGATATATATGCTTCTCTGCTTATGGATTGCACATGAGAAAGTGAACGATTTGATAGTGTTAAAATTTTATTTATTGAAGAAACGTACATTGATTATGGAAACTCTGAGCAATATTTGCTGGTCTTTGGGGAGACAGAGATCATTCATTCATTTCTAGTGCAATGCTTGGCACATATAAAGTACTCTCTAAGTGGTACCTTTTAAAATATTGTTAATATTGCTAATACAGTAGCATATTAATAGTAACAGTCAGGTTGGGCTAGTATATGAAAAATGTAAGCTGTTGGGGAGTTATCCACAGGTTTACATTTCAGCAGTTAGAAGCTGTATGGCATTGACTAAGATACTAAATCTCTCTGGGCCTGTATTGTGTCATCTGTAAGAATAGGTTATACCTACGTTGCTAGTGTGTTGTGAGGATTAAAATTATATACCATGACAATAAGTCACACTGTAGGTGTTCAACATATATGTATATTAAACATGTCTTTCTACTTTTCTTAAATATTTCACTAATTTTTTTAGTTAAGTCTCTTTGATTTTTTCATATGGATAACTTAATCTGAAAATAGGGATAATTTTAGCCATTTTTTAATCAATAGTTAAACATCATTTTTTCTTTTTTCTTTTCCTTATCTTATTGTGAGTCCCAGGACTTCTGGAAAATAATAAACCATAATGATGTTAGTCTACATTCTCTCCTGTTCGGCTTCAGTAGAAATGATTCTGATATTTTATCATTAGGCATGATTTTGTTGTAAAACTCTAGTAGCATTATCATATTCAACATTTGTTTCTATTTTTACTTTAATAATGTTTGTTTGTTTCTTAATCAGGAATGGGCAGTGACTCTCATCAGATGTTTTTCCATTAGTTCTCAAAATAATCTTACGTGATATTTTTCTTTTATCCACTAATCTGCATGATTGACATTGATAATGCATAACCATCCTTTCATTATTGGAGTCAACTCTACCTGGTACATTTAGTATGCATGAAACATTATCCTCCTTCTCTTCCAGCCACCAGTCCTGTAGCTATCATGTGTCTTCTCTCTCTGATGTCTGCATCTTATTTTCCCAGACAGTCTTTTTAGAGGGAGAGAGAAAATGGCAAGAGGTGTCCATTTCCAAGTACAATGGGTGGAAACCACATGGGTTGGACACATGGAGAGAGAAACCTGTGAGTTCCTGGTCCCTGTCAGTGGGATGTTTGGAGGCCTTTGAAGTCTGTTCTCTTGTGCCATATCATCCCCTGCAAACTGCTGCTACAGCAGCCTCTGATCAGCTGCAAGGCACCTGACCTCATGTCCCTCTGACCACAGAGGACCAAGGCCATATCTGTCCAAGGCTGTTTCCATAGAAATGCAAATACATAGCAAGTGCTTCCTCTTCAGGCCACCTTGTCCCTCTCTTCCCTTTTTTTTTTTTTCTTGATGTTTTATGACCATAGCTTGGATTTCACAACAGGGAGATGTGTCACACAGTCATGCAGTTCCCTATGAAGAAATACATTTTCTTTTCTTTTCTCTATCCACTTTTGAAAATGCAAACTATAATGACAGATAAACTTTTGGGTCTTTCTGAGGAAGTCACGTGCATTTCTTTTACAGGGGACAGGAGGAGAAATAGGGTTTAAACCTAGTGAGATCTATGCAGATGGGTCTGGCTTCAGGTTGGCCAGATAAAAGGGGAACTCTATGGAAGAAGATGGCCTTGGTTCTGTGGAAACCCCCAAAGGCAATTTAGGCCCCTCTCTTCCAACCCTGATGGTTGGGTACAGGAGTTTTGCCTTCCTGGAAGAGAGATACATCTTCTTTCACACTCTAGGCTGCCTCCACCTGTTTCAAAGGTGGCCAACTCAAAATCTGTATGGTTTCCAGAGAGTGGGGAAAATCTGCTTTTAATCTTCCATTTGTGTTGATTTTGGGTTGAGTTGTTCATATTCAGCTTTCTGTAAGACCAAATGTAGGTAGGCAGGGCAAGACATAAGTAATGAAAAATAGAAGCCAGGAAGTGTGCTTTATGTTAGTCTGCCAAGACCAGACCCTGAATTCATTTGCAGGTAACTTATGAAGGGAAACTGGTAACAGAGAGAGAAATCAGAAAGGGAAGGGTAGGAAGCCAATTGAAGGTATGAGCTCAGGTTAAGTTCTGCAGAGGTGGACTTCAGCCTGATCCAACAGGGAAAATGGAGTGTAAGTTACACCTCAGAGGTGTCCTGACCTGAAGTAAGGAAGTTGGATTTTCATACAACTTCACCCAACAGTCAGTAGTTAAAGATTTCCACGGAGAACATCATTTCCCAGGAACTTCCAGCTTTCTGTACATGGGTGCAGAGTGGGCTCAAGTAGCACAAGGGTGGTCCCCTGAAAGAAGAACCACAGATGCCAAGGGACATGCAAAAACAAACAAACAAAAAACAGTAAGACGAGAAATTTAATGTTCTGAGTGGACCACTAAAATGGTCCTTCCATGCAGGGGTTAGTCATGTAACAAACTCAAATTAAACCTGCAGATTCCCAGTTATCACCCAACCTATGAAATCAATATTTTGGGGAAGTGAAGCCCAGAAATCTGCATGCATGTTCAGCTCTGTGCGTGATTCTAATGCCTTGTAATGGTGGAGAACCACTGCTTTAAGTGTTGCAATGGGCTGATGATCAGATCGTTGCAAACAGCAAGTTGGGGACAAGGCAACAGGAAGCACGGCTCTTTAAGCAGGAAGAAAGAGCAGTGTACGTGACTGAAAATGATGCAGGCTGTGCAGCCAAACCCACTTGAATTCTTGTCCTAGCCACTGGGCTTCTGTGACTTGGAGAAATCCACTTTACTTTTGGAGGCTCAATTTCTTCATCAGAGCTCTAATGAGTTCACTCACTCATTTATTCATGTGACAACTGTTTATTGATCACCTGTGTGTTTTAGCAGCCACTTTCTTAGATACTGGGGACACAAAGATGAATAAAACAGATAGGATTCCTTCCTATGTGGGGTTCAGGGTCTTGGCTGTCACACCTCTACCCTGTGAAATCAAAGCCCCGCTTCCCTCCCAGTCTCCCTTAAAATCTTCCTCGTGTCCATTTCCACGTGTGGCTTTTTCATCTTCCTAATTTTCTCCAGTTCTGCAGGGCTTAAGTGCACATGCTGAACGGTCACATGTGTTACAGTAGGTTTTTTGGCAAAGCTGCTGTAGAAAGCCCACTGGTAGGAAAAATAGAATAATACAAGATGGACAGAATTGTCTCTGAATAAAGAAGGTTTTTGTATGGCTTGGTTTATTTACATAAAGTTAAAGGTGCTAAGAAGCCTGATATTTGAAAAAAATAAATAAATAAATAAAATTTACCCAGATCTGTCAAAAGATAATTTATATTATAGTGGAAAGGAGCTTGAACTAATGGTAGTTCATCCATTTGTTCATTTTTGATTTTTGTAAACCAGATGTCAGCCAGGGCCTCCCAGCCTGAAATTCTCACTTCCATGGCCTTCTTCAAGATCTCTCTGATTTTTATAATCGTTCTGACTCATGGCCTCTTGCTCTCTCCTATGCAATCTTTGTTCTGAACCACAGTGATTTAGACGTCAGATACAGTCTTTTACTTCTATTTACCAAACAAAATCAACTGACACACAAACCAAAACAACCACAGTGAAAACTCAACTGTGTGTTGATGAAACTCAGAGTGGGGGAAGGGTTTCCATCACAGAAGCATAAACAAATTAAAAGGGATAAGAGCATCCCATTCTCCAAACTGCTGTATGTAACGTGGCTGTGGATTTATTGGGCTGCCTCCTCTCTCGTCCTTCTACCCTGTTCCTTCTCCCTCTTTCTTCTCAAGTCACTCTTCTCTTTTCAGTGTTGTGAGCAGAGTCAATACACCCCTCCTTTGACTCAAGCAGGACAACCTCCCTACCTTAGGGAGCTGTGTGGGCCTATGAGGGACTTACCAAATTTTTTCATACAAAGATAGTGACCCCCCTCAGAGGAATTCTGACCTCAACTGGTTGGATAATATAGTTGTTTCCACTTCATTTTAATTCTTTCAGTATAGTCGACACTAATCGACTCCCTTGGTTATGGTTTCCATTCCCTTCCCCACAAACTAGTTTGGAATTTACTTTATCTCCTGACACGCCAGGTTTTCTCTTCATCAAATAGTACCCTTGCCCACTTTTCAGGCTTCTTTGCAGCATTCAATGAAGTCATGTGTGCAAGATACTTTAAATACTCTGAAGCACCACGTGAATAAGCAATTGTTTATCAGTTCTTCAAGCCTGGGCTGTTTATCGTGATTCATTTGTATAAGGATGACATCCTGTCTTCCAGCATGATTTCTTCTGTGTAAGTTCACTTGATTCCTCTCTCACGTCTTAGCAGAGTCAATGGTTCCTTTCTCAGAGCTTTATATACTTTGTATACTTTTCCAGAGTAACATTTCCCCCAAGATCATTATTATTAATGTGTAGCTGGAAAGTTTCTTGAGATACTCAATTTTGTCTGGTTTCTTTCTTATTTTTTTTTAATTTTAGAAGACCAGAAAAAAATTATAAGGTAATTTTCTCTTCTCTTCTCCCTGGCAGAATAGCCAAGTCCATGAATCTTAGATATGCAAGATCCCCTTGATCATGAGGAGAATGGGGACCTTTGGCTTGGGAAACTGAGGCTTATCGAGACTGGCTTGCCTGAGAGTAGCTCCCTTTGGGGCCAAGTTCCAGGAGTTGTGGATTCCTGCATCTGCAAGGCTGGAAGGTGGCGTGACCTCTGTTGGAGGTAGTAAGTGGATACCTGCTAAGTGGACAATTGCTATTTTGGCTTGTTTGGCATCTAGTCTCCACGCTCTGGTAACAGGATTTCTCCCTTACTTCCTCTGGTAACCAACTCTTCCCTACTTTCAGCCAATCAATTTCCCAGTGGTTGACTAAACTGTCATTTCCAAGGATGGGTCTGTGATTTCACACTTCTGACCTCAGTTCAGGGATGAGCATGTGACTGAAGCCAGAAGAACGAGGCTCAGTTTCTCACACTGCCCAAATCCTAGTCATTTTTCAAAACCACAAACTGCGGTTGCCCCCCACTCTCTGCTCGCAAAGAATGCTATGCTGCCCATCACAAAACCCATCGTGTGGGACTGAGGCTCTCCTTTCCAGTCTGTCTTCCTCAGAGCTGTGAAATATAGGGGTAAAGATTATTTTCAACTTACTGCCAGCGCATAATAGGGAAATCAGCTCATGTTAGGTATCAGTCAAATTTTGTCCTCTGGGAGGGGGGTTGAGGAAGGAGGGTTCGATCTTGGCAACTGGGAGGGTCAGGTTGAGTAAGGACAGGGCTGTGGACTCTGGGTTTTGGTGAGATCACACTTCAGATCTGATATTCAAAGAGCCTGATTAAGAAAACAGCAAAACTGAAAATTGCAGGGATGTCTCCGGCAGACCTTCCAGTCCCCATTAATGACTCCTATAATAGCTTTTCATTGCCTCCACTTTCCTTAAGAAAGTCTCACATTGTCATCCAGGCCTGTTAAACGTTCTGTGGGCCCATTATCAAAATAGCATTTTCAGCTTCACTGAACACATGTAGGAAATGTTGTCGTGTTTAAAGAAAAAAAAAAAAAAAACACAACAACTCTGAGAATAAGCACAGATTGTATTGGGGTAATTATCTCCTCTCCAACAGTCTTTTAGAAAAAGAGGATATTTCTAATTTTTGGTAAGCCAAGCTGTACATCTAAAAGGGTAAGTTGTCACTGATTAGATTAGTAACTCAACAATTGAAACCTGACATCCAATTAATTATTCCTCTTACCCACCTTCCCCCACCTCTCTGGCCAACACTTTCTTCCTCGTAATAAAGACAGATTGCACACAGATTTCTGATGGATGCTTGGCACAAGGGTCATTTCTGACCCTGGGAGTATAAAGCAAGTCTATAAATTTAAGTGGAAGATGGATCTCACATTTAGGATGATGACCCTGGGGTTCAGACCAGGGTCACTGTGGGTCAAAGGCCTGGCTCAGTATCACATATGTGCCCCAGACAAAGAGGGGACCTCAGGGACTGAACCTGTACAGTAGAAGAATCCAGGTCTTTGGTTCATGGTCAGTGGTCAATCGTTTTATGACCACTGTCTACAGCTCTCACAGTGATGCTTCAGTAATGTCTCTGCAGTCAGGAAGAGCTGAGGCTGAAGCCCAGCTCTGCCATTTATCAGCTGTGCACTCTTCACATTATACTTCTGCAAGCCCCAACCTCCTCACTTGTAAAACCTCAATAGTAATGCCAACCTCATAGGTTACAAGGCAAGATGGAAGACATCAATGAATGCAAATGTGCATATTGGATGATCAGAAAGAGCCACCTTCTTTTCAGGTCTTTATTGCCTCTCTTCCCACCCTCCTATCTCATCTGAAGTATAACACCCTGCCTAGGTTTGTCCAGATCCCCCAGCCCAATGAGGAAGTTGGGCCATATTATTATCATGACATAATAATAATATCACTATGGTACAACGATAAGAAAAGTGCTATTAAGTATACAGAGAAGGGCATGAGCATCTCAGCTTTGTGGAGCAAAGGAAGGAAGGCTTCCTGGAGGAGATGGCAAGTGAGCTGCACCAGGCAGGAAGGACAGACATTCCCTAGATGATAAAGAAGAAGAAGGCTCCTGGGAAGAGCGTTTGAGCAACATTTCAAGGGCATGTGGGGAAGGTGAGGCTGGAGAAGAGGGGTGTCCTCTGTCCCCAACGTGGATCATGATGCATCACAAGATTAGATCTTGAGGCCCTCAGACTTCATGGACTTGTAAATTGCCTGGGGAGTTTGTTTACAATGTAGCATCCTAAAGCATCAGGGAAATGCACATCAAAACCGCAATGAGATATCATCTTATGCCTGTTAGAATGGCCACTATCGAAAAGACAACAGATAAGTGTTGGCAAGGGTGTGGAGAGAAAGAAACACTTGTGCACTATTGGTGGGAATGTAGATTGGTACAGCCATTGTGGAAAACAATACAGAGGTTCCTAAAGAAATAAAAATAGAACTACCATAAATGAATAAAGAAACTGTGAGATACACACACACACACACATATATAATGGAATATTATTCAGCCTTAAAAAAGAAGATCCTGCCACTTGTGAGGACACGGATGAACCTAGAAGATATTATGCTGAGTGAAATAAGCCAGATACAGAAAAAAATACCATATGATCTCACTTACATGTGGAATCTTAAAACAACAACAACACAACAAAACAAAACCCCACTCAAATACATAGAAAGAAACAGAGAGTAGAGTGGTGGCTACCAGGGGTGGCAGGTGGGGTGGAATGGGCAGAGGGAGGGCAGGGAGTTTCAGTTATGCAGGATGAATATGTCTAGAGATCAAAGACATAAATTTAATATTATATTGTGTACTGGAAATTTTCCAAGAGAGTAGATTTTAGGTACTTTGGTACTTTTGCCATAAGAAGTAGTAATTATATGAGATGATGGGTATGTTAATTTACTTGACTGTAGAAATCCTTTCACTGTGTATACGTATATCAAAACATCATGTTATATACCTTAAATATATACAATAAAAAAAAGCATCCTGGAGAGGGGCCCAGGAATCTTTTCTACTAGCTCCTGGGCAACACCATGCAGGTAATCAGAGGGAGGATAAAGATGCAGGGCTACAGCTGATGGGAGCAAATGTAAGGCAAGGGATCTGGCAGGGGAGCAGAGGCTGGGGTCTCAGGATCTGGGGCGTGGGCCCAGCATTAGTGGACTTACAGAGCTGATCTGAGAAACAGCAAATGCGGGAGCCCCTGAGTAAGAGCACCGGGCAGGTTATTACAGCTCTGTGAGGAGTCACCAGGGGCTGGGTAGATGGGGCAGATTCACTTGTGAGGGTTGCAGTTCAGGGACATGAGCTGGAGATAAGAAGGCAGGCTGAAAGTGGAGGCATGAGGAGTAATACCAGGAGCGATTTCTCTCTCAAGACCTCCATCCAGTGAACTGGAAATGGAGAGCCTTAAGGTGGGGGAGGGGGGGCTGGGACCCTAGCCCAGGTGAAAGATGCTGCAGCCTGAACTAGGGCACTGGGCAAAGGCCAGGGGAGGAAGAATCAGAGTGGGAAATATCTTGATGACAGAGAAGGCAGCACTTGGTATTGGCCTTGTGGGGCCTCTGAGGGGCCTACAATAGAAATCACCTTTCTTTTCAATGTAGCCTGGGAGGTCTCTGATGGGAAATTGGGGACACTAAGTTCACAACTTGAGATGTAGAAAAAAGAGTTGAGAACCCTACCAGGCAGTATAGAGTTGCCAGGAGACAAGAGTGAGCCTATCCTTTCATATTTAGCTAAGTTTGGGAGGCAAACCCTCTGTCTCTGGACACTGCAGTCCCCTGCAGATCTCCAGGAGGGCAGGACTTTGAGTTGCAGTCTCATTCCTCCAGCAGAGCCTCTCCAGCCCAGGCCTAATCTTTTCTTCAAAGGCCAACACACATTCAAGGCACAATTATGTTGCTTATTGACTGTATGACCTTGAGCAAGTTGTTCCATATCTCTGAGCTTCAGTTTTCCTATCTGTTAAATGGGCACCATAATGGACTATGGACTATCTGGCTGTTTCAGGAGACTGCTGGAGTAAAAGCATTTTTTGTGCATTTCCTCCAGAGTAAATTGCCTCTGGGTCCTGGGCAGCAAGAGCCAATTTATTTCAGAGGGATAAGCTCTTTTGCTGGCCAGCAAGGTAGCGATACTGCCTATACATGAGGACTATAGTAATTGGAGAATCCGCTGGGAATTTCTGGCAAGTTACAGTACGAGCAGTGTTGAATAAGCTTAAAAGCTGAAAGAGCAGTGTTCTGGGAGTGTGTCTGTGCTGGTACGCGGTGTGTGTGAAGTCACAGTGAATAATAATTGGCCGCTTTGTGTTTTCCACCTTGTATGACAACCAAGGAGGTGGGGACAGCCAGTCAGTATCAGAGACAGCCCACAAACTTTTGCCAACAGCTCAAAGCAAGCACAAGCCCACAGCTAGGCCTGCCAAATCCCCTCACCAGCCAGCAATGATTGTGAGTAACATCAAGGAGGTGAGGGCTGTCACAGAGCAGAGAGAAGGGGGAGAGGGAGCCAGACAGTGCTGTAGAGACCGCAGGGGCCTGGACGCCCTCAGAGGCCATGTTTAGGATGCAGGTCTTTATTCTAAGCACAGTGGGAATTTATCAAAGTATTTTAAGCACGGGAGTTGCATGATCAGTTTTGTGTTTTAAAACCTCATGTAAGCTGCTGTATGGAGAATGGATTAAATGAGAAAATTTATGTCAAGGGTGTTGCTCAGGCCTGGACTATAGTAAGCACCCAGGAAACATTCTCTAGCTGCTGTTATTAATCTAGCAGCTGCCAAGTGCCTGGTGGGAATGGACAGTGGCTCTGTAAATGGGCCCGAGGCACTTCCCTCTCTAACAAAGAGACAGGGGTGGTGCCAGGCCCATTGTGCCAAGCCAGGCTTAGCCTGGCAGGTCTCCATGGCTAGCTGTGGACATCAGAAGTGCACACCCAGCCAGGCCTGAGATAGGAGTCAGTAGAAGCTTCCAGTTTGGAGGGCCAGCACTTGTTCTTAAGTGGAGGAAGGTGTTGCTGGCAGGAAGCCCTAGCTGGGAGGGCTGTGCCTCCTGTGGGGTGGGGTGGCTGGGGGATTCTTGTGCATTGGTTTTGGATCAGGATACCTAGTTCTCAGCCCTTCTACTGATCTGGGTCACTTGACTGCCCATGAGGCTGGATTCTAGGGGGACTTCAGACCTGAAGAAGGAGAGGCAGGGATACTACACAGGGACAGATGAGGCCCTCCCAGGCAGGAGGCTTAGCCAGGATTTTAAGACCTCGTAGGTTGATTTGAGACTCCAGTGGGAAGTGGGTGACCCTGTATCCTGGTGTCTCCAGGATCTCTGATCCTCCTCCAGGAATATGAGTAGCAGGCAACCTGCAGTTGAGGGCAGCCAGTGTACTAGGCTTCTCTCCACCCAAGGACACCCACAGCAGGGTATGAGGCCAGAACTCCAGAGACAAGGCTGCAGGGTCCTTGCTGTTCTCCTTTTTTAACCACAACACTGACTGGTCCCATGTCTTATCCATGTAGGGATTCTCTGTCCAATATGGCGGCCACTAGGCCCAGTGAGCCCTTGAAATGTGGCTCATCCAACTTGAAACATGCTAAGTGTAAAGCACACACTGAATTTCACAAACTTAGTACATGAAAAAATTATTTCACAAATAATTTTCTGTACTGGCTACATGTTGAAATGACAATATTTTGGGTATAATAGGTTAAATAAAATATATTGTTAAAATGGATTTCATTTGTTTCTATTTGCTTTTTTTTTAAAAAAAAAAAAGTGTGGCCACTAGAAAATTTAAACTTGCGTATCTGGCTGATGTTATATTTCTATTGGATAGAGCTGATTTAGTTTGAACTAGGTGAAAATGGCCCAGTAGTACAAAGTAAAACAATTAAAAAAAAATCCCTCTGAGGTGTAAATAGACACAGAGGCTTGAGGTGATAGAAAGGGAACAAGTATCAGCACTAGACTTGAGCATCATGGGTTCGTGATCCAACTCTGCTTCTGCTTCCTGTGTGGTCTTGGACAAGTCACTTAACCTCTCTGAATCAGGTCACACTCCTCTGAGTTAAATGGAGGTAGAGATATACACCTTGTAGAGCTGCTAGGAGGATATTAAGTGAAAGAATGTACGTAAGTCTCCTAGATGGAGTGCTTGACATTCAAAAGAAAGACAGTGATACTCTTTTCTTTTCCCCATCAACGTGTTAGAAGACCACCTCTGTCTGAAATTTCAGAACTGGGAGGATCTTTCTGAAACCAAGGTTGAGGGTCCTTCAGTTTCCTTAAATTCATTTGTTCATTCAGTGGCTATCCTTTGAAGTGGTTAGAATGATGAATGAGGTGTACAGGATCCCTGCCATCATGGATAAAGGCCATCTTATGACCAGAGTTGTTGTGTGAGTGATGGGGCTGGGGATGGGGTGTGCTTTCTTGGCAAATGCCAGGACCTCTTTCTCCCTTCCCAGCAGATCTCTCAGCTGCACTTACAGCTCAGCCAGGCTCTCCCATCCACACTGGAAACAGGTGAAACCCTCCCCAGCCCACTCATTTATAACCAGTTTCTTGTCAACATCCATGAGGCTCAGTGCTGTGATTTCTTTTTTTTTTTTTTTTTCCTTTTTTGTCTGTTTTTTACTGACCGGTAACGGGATCGCAACCCTCGGTGTCACGCCCGCACCGGGGACCGGCAATGGGATCGCAATCCTTGGTGTCGCGCCCGCACTGCGCTCAACCAGTGAGCGGGAACCGGTCTCCACGTGGGATCCGAACCCTCGGCGGGAGCGCCGCCGTGCTCCCAAGCGGCGCACTCTCTAGTGCACCACCGGGCCGGCCCCTCAGTGCTGTGATTTCTATAAGGCAGGTTGAAGGCAGCCAGTTATGAGAGCTGGTTCCCCATCATACCTCATTCCATGTTCTTGAAGCCCACATAATGCCCTGCTGGGTTTTCCTTTGGGATTTCTCTCAATTCATGCTTATTCCCAGGTGATGAGGGACTCTTGTCTGGGAGTTCACCTTCCTGCTGAGAAAGTCTGAGCTTTGGGGGAAAACAGAGAAGAGAAAGCAGATGATCGGGTTCTGCAAATGCACAAAGGGTGTGTTGGCACAGGAATGCTCTGAACACAGGCAGAAATGTGGTTGGGTGTGAATGTGAATGTGGGAGTGAGGGTCCATGAAGCTCACTATCATCCCCATGATCCTTTGGGCCAAAACCCTAGAGTAGGAGATATGTGGCATGTACAATCTCCCTGAATCCCTCTAAAACCCTTTGGGGTAGATCCTATATCATCCACATCTTACCTGACTCACTCAAACTTTCACATATAAACAGTGACAGGGCTCTGTTTTAAACCCATCTCTTTTACTCAAGAGCCCTATACTAGAAACCCTGCACTCCACACCCTAAATGAGGGACAGAGGATTATTAAGACTATTCTCTGCCATTGTCTGACTATTTCAATTGTCAAAGACACAAGCTCATGGGCTGAAATGAAAGTTCAGGAGACAGTGTCTGAGTTCTTTTGTGCCCTTCCAGCCCATATCATTGTGTGTGAATTATCTTCTTCTCTGCTCTTTGCCCAGACTGGATGGATCCACGAGGTCAGTCTCTGGAGTACAAGATGTGCATGAACTAGAGCTATTTGTGTTGCTTCCCACCCCCGTACCATTTGGGAAGAAGGAATACCCTATAAAGTTCATTCAATTTCAGTACAGTTGTTGGGAGAATTAAATGTAAGAATGTTTGGACCTGGCTCATACCAGTGCACAAATAAATGAAATGATCACTTTTAAAGAGATGATGAATGTGGATCTTCAGTCCAGCTGAGTGCATGCCTACCAGAGAGGCGCCCAGCCAGAGAGGCCCAAGATACGTGGAGACCATGCTCCCTGTGGTGCCAGTGCGTGACCCAGCATGTAGGCCTCACTGCCGCCACTCGACTCCATCCCTAGCCTGACCGAGTGTGTGCTGAGCAGAGAGGTGCCTCCCCAGAGAGGCCCAAGACCCAAGGCAACCATGCACCTTAGGCACCAGTGGGCAACCAGGCAGACACTGAGGCAGCCATGCCAAATTGGCAGCCTCTAGCCAGACAATCGTGTCGAACCAGTGGACCATGAAATCCCCTGCCACAATGACTAAACATCAAAGCAAAGATACCAGAAATATGAAAAATAAGGAAAGTACACCACCAAAGGGTAATAACTCTCAAGCTCTAGATCCTATAGAACAAGAAGCCCTTGAAATGTCTGACAAGGAATTTCAAGTGATAATTCCTAGGAAACTAAATGAGATAAAAGAAAACTCAACTAGACAACATGATGAAACAAGGAAAAGTATCAGGACATGAAAGAAGAAATGTATAAGGAAATCAATGCCCTGAAAAAGACTGTAGCAGAGCTTGCAGAGCTGAAGAATTCACTCAACAAAATAAAAAACACAGCTTCTGATCTTGAAGATGGGCTGTTTGAAATAACATAGGCAGCCAAAAAAAAAAAAAAAAAGAAAGAAAAAAGAATTTAAAACATTGAAGAAAATCTAAGAGAGATATCAGACAACCTTAAGTGCTCAAATATCTGAGTCATGGGTATTCCAGAAGGGGAGGAAAAAGGGGATTGCATTGAAAACGTATTCAACAAAATAGTGGCAGAAAAATTCCCCAGCAAGGGACCTGAACATCCCACTATCAATATTGGACAGATCATCTAGGCAAAGAATCAGCAGAGACGTATTCAACAAAATAGTGGCAGAAAAATTCCCAGGTATAGGAAAAGACACAGATCTTCAAATTCAGGAAGCTCAAAGATCCCCAAATGTATTCAACCCAAAAAGGTCTTCTCTGAGACATGTTATACTCAAATTGGCAAACCTCAATGACAAAGAGAGAATCTTAAAAGCTGCAAGAGAGAAGTGTCAAATCACCTATAAGGTAGCAGATATCTACAGATCATTCCATCCAGCAACCTCAGAATATTCATTCTTCTCATCAGCACATGGATCATTCTCCAGGATAGATCACATATTACGATTTTGCTCATGTGTGTTTTCTAGATCCCAGCCAAGAATACTCTACCCTGCAAAGCTATGTTTCCAAAATGAAGGGCAAATAGTATATTTCTCAGACAAGCAAAAACTGCAGGAGTTCACTACCACACGACCACCCTTACAAGAAATTCTCAAGGGAGTACTGGGTTTGGTACCTGAAAAATAACTACCATCTGCATAAAAACTCAAGAAAAATCAAAACCCAGTAGTAAAACAAAAATGCCAACAATGAAGAGAAAAAAAGTTTATCTACAACCCAAGGAACCAACAAATACAGAAGACAAACACTAAATCAGAAAGAAAGGAACAAAAGACACTTAAGACATCCAAACAAAAATCCACAAAATGCTAGGTCTAAATCAATAACAACTCTTAATGTAAAAGGATTAAATTCCCCCAATAAAAAGACACAGCCTGGCTGACTGGATTAAAAAAGGAGGACCCACCTATATGCTGCCTTAAAAAGACCCTCCTCACCCATAAAGACTCACATAGACTAAGAGTGAAAGGATGGAAAAAGATTTACCATGCAAACAGAAATGAAAAATGAGCTGGAGTAACTATTCTTATATCTGATAAAATAGACTTAAAACTAAAAACCACAAAAAGAGATAATGAGGGCCACTACATAATGATAAAAGGATTCATCCATCAAGAAGACATAACAATCATAAATATATATGCACCCAATGTTGGAGCAGTCAGATTTATAAAGCAAACTGTATCAGACCTAAAGAGGAAATAGACATGAATACCATAACAGCATGGGACCTGAACACCCCACTAACAATATTGGACAAATCATCTAGGCAAAGAATCAGCAGAGAAACACAAAGTCAGGTGTACCTG
>NW_007730207.1:170261-172072 GCF_000696425.1 Galeopterus variegatus
AGTAAAAGATCTAAACAAACCTCTAGACTGATTGGACTTGTCAGATATCTGCAAAACATTCCATCCAACAACCTCAGAATATTCATTCTCATCAGCACATGGAACATTCTCCAGGATAGATCACATATTAGGTCACAAATCAAGTCTCAACAAATTCAAAAAAATTGGAATTATCTCATGTATTTTTTCAGACCACAATGGATTAAAATTAGAAATCAAGAATAAATGAAATTCTGGAAACTATACAAACACATGGAAATTAAACAGCATTCTACTTAATGACATATGGGTCCAAGAAGAAATCAAACAGGAAATCAAAAAATTTATTGAAACTAATGAAAACAATGATACATCATACCAAAACCTGTGTGATACTGCAAAAGCAGTCCTTAGGGGGAAATTTATCACATTAAATGCTTAGTTCCGAAGAATGGAAAGATGGCAAGTGAACAACCTAATACTTTACCTTAAAGAAATAGAAAAACAAGAACAATCCAAACCCAAAGTCATCAGATGGAAAGAAATCATTAAGATCAGACAGAACTTAATGACATTGAAACCCAAAAAATGATACAAAAAATCAATGAATCAAAACGTTGGTTTTTTGAAAAGAAATAAAATTGACAAACCATTAGCATGGATAACTAAAAAAAGAAGAGAGAAGACCCAAATAACAAATTTAGAAATGAAAAAGGTGATGTTACAACTGATATGTCTGAAATACAAGGAATCATTTGAGATTACTACAAACAATTATATGCCAACGAATTTGAAAATCTGGAGGAATTGGATAAATTTCTGGACACACATAAACTACCAAAACTGAGCCAAGATGATGTAGAAAATCTAAACAGACCAATAACAGTAAAAGAGATTGAAGCTGTTATCAGAAGGCTCCCAACAAAGAAAAGCCCATGACCAGATGGATTCACAGCAAAATTGTGCCAAACATTCAAAGAGGAATTGACAGCAGTTCTTTACAAACTATTCCAAAAGATTGAAACAGAGGCAATTCTCCTAAACTCATTCTATGAAGCAAACACCACCCTGATATCAAAACCAGGTAAAGATACCACTAAAAAAGAAAACTACAGGCCAATATCCTTTATGAATATAGATGCAAAAATCCTCAATAAAATACTAGCTAACAGAATACAACAATACATACGCAAAATTATACACCCTGATCAAGTGGGATTCATCCCAGGGATGCAAAGTTGGTTCAACATACACAAATCAATAAATGTGACATGCCATATCAATAAAATCAAATACAAGTACCATAAGATCATCTCTATCAATGCTGAAAAAGCATTTGATAAAACTCATTCATGATAAAGACTCTCTATAAGTTAGGTATAGATGGAAAGTATCTCAACATAATTAAAGCCATATATGATAAACCCACTGCCAATATCCTCTTGAATGGGGAAAAGCTGAATGCTTTTCCCTTAAGAACAAGAACTAGACAAGGATGCCCACTCTCACAGCTCCTATTCAACATAGTGCTGGAAGTACTAGCCAGAGAAATCAGAGAAGAGAAGGAAATAAAGGGCATCCAAATATGAAAAGATGAAGTCAAACTGTCCCTGTTTGCAGATGACATGATCCTATATATCAAACAGCCAAAAGCCTCTACAAAAACCCTTTTGGAGTTGATAAATGATTTCAGCAAATTAGCAGGATACAAAATCAACACACAAAAATCAGTAGCATTTCTATTCTCCAATAGTGAACATGCAGAAAGAGAAATCAAGAAAGCTTGCCCATTTACAATAGCCACCAAAAAAATAAAATACTTAGGAATTGAG
>NW_007730207.1:173072-183435 GCF_000696425.1 Galeopterus variegatus
AGGTATACCTGTTCCCCAATGTTCATCGCAGCACTCTTTACAATGGCTAAAAGTTGGAACCAGCCCAAATATCCATCATCAGATGAGTGGTTAAGGAAAATGTGGTATGTCTACACAATGGAATACTATTCTGCTATAAAAAAGAATGAGATACTGCCATTTGCAACAACAGGGATGGACCCAGAGAGAATTATATTAAGTGAAACAAGTCAGGCACAGAAAGAGAAATATCACAAGTTCTCACTTATTTGTGGGAGCTAAAAATAAATAAATAAATAAATACACAAACAACCGGTGAGAGGGGAGGGAAGAAGACACAACAATCACAATTCCTTGAATTTGATACGACAAACCAGAAAGGACATTGTTAGGAGGGTGGGGGGAGGGGGGGAAGGAGGGCGGTTTTGTTAATGGGCCATAATAATCAATCACATTGTATATTGATAAAATAATATAAAATTTATAAACAAATAAATAAATAAAATAAAATAAAATAAAATTTATTTCTACCTAGTGTTATATTATATACCAATATATTTCTTAAAAAGTTGAAAATGATCTTCAGCCATTCTGGATCGATGGAATGATTCAGAAAGGGTTAATTTACTTTCAGAATACTAAAAAATAATTTGTTAAAGTTTTAAAGTGGTATAGAATTCCTAAATACTCTGCTTTCCGTAATGATAACATCTTGCATAGTATGATGATCAAAATTTTAAAAAATTAACATTGTTGTAATGTTATCTGGGTATCTCTTGCAATGATAAGATCTCACTCTGAGGACACTTACAAATCAATACCCTAATGCTGTTTAGGGGTGGGGAAACAATATTAATTTATTCTAATAAACTACAGACTTTATTCAGATTTTGTCAATTTTTTTATTATAATTCTTTTCTTTTGTTTATTCCAGGACTCAATTCAAAATCCCACAAAACAGGTAGTTGTAGTATTTTCTTAGTCTCTTCCAAACTATGACAGTTCCTTAGCCTTTCATTGTTTTTTATGACCTTGACACTTTGGAAAAGTACTGCTCAGTTCTTTTGTAGACTAACCCTGAATTTGTGATTATTTGATGATTTCTTATTATTATATTAAGGTTATGCATTTTTGACAAGGATACTGCAGAAGTGATATGTCCCTTCTCATTTATAATATGAGGAGATACATGATGTTGATATATCTTATTATGGGGATCCTAAGGTGGTATTTGCCAGAGTTTTCACTATAAAATTCCTATTTTCCTCTTTGTAATTAATAAATGCCTTTGGGGAGATTCTTTGAGGCTATGCATATATACTGTTTCTCCTCAAACCTTCACCCACTAATTTTAGCATCCATTGGTGTATCTTGCTTACAACAATTATTATCATGATTTCCTAATGATGCTTTTTCTACTTCCTCCATTCTTTCTGTGCTTATAATTTGAGATTATTTTATAAGGAAGAGCTGTCCCTTCCTCCCCCATTCACTTTTTATTCACCTATTTATATCAGCATGGAGTCATGGATGCTCACTTTATTCTGTAGGTTATAATGCCATACTATCATTATTTTGCTGTCCAGCTTTGGTCATGTGGAGCTCTTTTATGAAAGTGCTTGTGCCCTTTTAGTACGCTTCAATTTTTGAGCACTTTCTTACTTTGTGACATCCCAAAATGTCCTAGACTTATTTTAATTTTCTGCATACCACACCTCCAGCGACCACTTCACCAGGAAGCCATGGTTTCTTTTGTTCAAAAGTAGAGTTCAGAAACTAAGATCTGAGAACTAGGTGTGCTCATTGCAACAGAGGTGCCATTGCTTCCAGTGCCTCTCAGTAGAGTTACAAAATATATATGTACACAGTAACATATGTATGTGCATACATATATTTTTTATTTCTGTTTTTACCTGTATATATATTTTAAAAAATGAGTTCATCCTAATACCTCCAGAGCCAGTCCAACACCATAAGGTTCAGGCTAGCCTTCTGCTCTTCCTTATTTGTAACACTTCTCTGATTGTGAGAAATCTGGCTCTCGTTTTCTATTTTATATTGGTCAATTTGATTAACCTTAGTTGACCTATCAACCTTAGTATACACATAAATTAGTTCTGGATTGTTTAACACATTCCCCTGTAAGAAATACATTTTTTTTCTTTTTTCTTTTTTTTTTTTCCTTTTTGTCTTTTTTTACTGGCCGGCAATGGGATCGCAACCCTCAGTGTTGTGCCCGCACCACGCTCAGCCAGTGAGCGGGAACCGGTCTCCACATGGGATCCGAACCCTCGGCGGGAGCGCCGCCGCGCTCCCAAGTGGCGCACTTTCCAGTGCACCACCGGGCCGGCCCAGAAATACATTTTCTAACTATAATATCATGTTTGCATAGAGTACCTTTTATCTTTGGCCTTATAATATTTAGCTAAAATACTGTCTTCCAAGACAATTCAGGGTTAATTCTTTTCTTTCCCCCCAAATTCCTTGTGGTTATGTTATTCATTCATAATATAGTCAGCTCATTCATATAGTTTTTGTTTCATTTTGGGTTCCCTCCACATCTTGGTTGATTTTTAAAAATTTACATACCAATTCTTTGTGGTATGCACAAGGCTATGAGTTTGAAAATTGTATAGAGCTGTTTATTCACCGCTACATTCATGATACCGGACAGTCTCATTACTCTCAAAATACCCTCATGCTGCCTCATTGTAAAATACTCCTTTCATTGTTTTGTATCCTTGACACTTATTTTTTTACCCCTATAATTTTGCCCTTCAGGACCTTATATGTGGAATAATACAATATGTACACTTTGGGGTATGGTATCTTTCACTCAGTAAAATGCATTTAAAATAAAAAAAGATGGTGAATGTGAAAGTTTCTTGCAGAATGCCTGGTCTATAGAAGGGACTCAATAAATTCTCAGGAAGGATAAGCTGTTATCAGGTAGTGTCACCTGAGCAAGAGTGGGGTCTATGGTTCTTCATTTGAGTGTGCGGTAGAGTCCATGAGGAGAGTTGTGTAAATGTAGACTCTGGTTGTCTCCCTTCTCCCCATTCTGATTCAGTCATTCATGTGTGGGGCCCTGGACACTGCCTTTGTAATAGGCTCCCTCAGTGATTCTGATGTGGGTGTTCCCTTTGGGTTACTCTTTGAAATTCACTGGGCTGGGTGGGTGGATTATATGGCATTTAGGCCTGGGATTTTTGGAAACAGGCTAAGTAACCCACGCTGATGGAAGTGACCAGGGGTAAGAGGTATAAGCTGGGATCACGGGATGGAGGCATAGAGGGTGTTCCAGGAGATGGGGAGGGGTGAAGGGCAGGATGTTCTTGGGAGTGGGAAGAAGGCACTTCACGGGCAGCTGCTGGTATTGGAATGCACACACCTCTGAGATTCTATGCTTTTATGCTTGGGAGTCCTGTGCCTTGCATGTACTTTCTCCCTGCTCTACTGAAATAAATTTGAGTCCCAGTTCAGCTGTGACCTTCTCTAGGAATCCTGCCATCAGCCCCTAATGTAATTTAGTTACTCTGCATATCCAGCACAAGATGATCTCTTTCATTTCTGTGTCCTCAATGAACAAAACCATCTGGCACGTAGAAGGAGCTTAATCAGTGATGGTGATTGAATGGCTCATTTCTTTTCCAAAATAGCAAACAGAGACTTACCGAACTCACTTTTGTGTGTGTGTGTGTGTGTGTGCGTGCATGCAAGGTTGCTTAGCAAATGCCTCTCTCAATGCGTTGTGATGCCTTGATTTTGCAGGTCCGTAACTGAGGGTCGCACATGCTCTGAGAGAAGAGTTGAAATATTCCTGGCCATGTGGCAATTATGTGGGGATGAGCCAGCAGAGAGAGCAAGGACAGAAAGAATGGGGAATCTTGCCATTGTTAAGGAAGCAAAAAGGGGGAAAGAAAGAGGGAGGGAAAGAGGAAGAGAGGAAAAGAGATGGAAGTTGTATTAATATGTTTTATGTTGCTTATAACAGGATAACTGAAACTGGGTCACTTATAAAAAAACAGAATTTACTTCTTACAGTTTTGGAGGCTGGAAAGTCCAAGATTGAGGGGTACATGTAGTGAGGGTCTTCTTGGTAAGAACTCTCTACAGAGTTCTGTGGTGACACAGGATATCACATGGAGAGGGATAGGCTCACTTGCTCTCCTTATAAAGCCCCCAGTCTGCTCCCTGATAACCCATTATTAACACACTAACTCATTAATACATGAAGGATTAATTCATTCATGAAGGTACAGTCCTCATGATCCAATCACCTCTTAAAGGCCCAACCTTTCAAATACCATATTGGGGATTAAGTTCCAACATGAGCTTGTAGCACATTCAAACCATAGCAGAGGGGGAAGGAGAGAGAGGAAAGGCGTTGATATGATTTGCCCTTGTCCTGCTCTAAAACTAAATTGTGTGCTTTACTTTAGTAAGATAATCAGAGCAGCCACTGTTCATAAAAATAAGGGGATCAAGACCTGGAATGTTACATAACCTGTCAGGGTCTATACCACCCATTAAGGGGCAGAGTCAGGATTTGATTCCAACCATTCTGACTTCAAGGCGTGTGCTCTGTCTCCCACACCACGGAAAGCAGAGAGAGTGGTGGATTTGCTTTGTTACCAATTTCCCATGTAGCCAAGTCAGACATCACTGTCAATTATATGTGTTTTTTGCCACTGAGACCAAGTAGGACCTCAAAATCTTTCTCAACACCATGTTCCTGGAACATGCCACCTTCTTATCAGATCTAGCATTTAAAATCTGACCTGCTTGCAATTCTGTCCATGATTAACCTGTTCCAGAACTCAAGGGAGTTTACTTCCAATGGCTATCCCATTTGAAAACCCTGGGACCCTGGCTATACTTACTGGGGGAAAGAAGAAAAAAAGGAAACTACAGTGTCAAACAGTGCTTGATTCTCTAAACCTAGACTGTGAAAAGACAGGAGTTATGTGGAAAGGGGGTAAACTGTATTGGTAGGGGGAACTGCCAATGATAATAATAAAATAAAAATAATAGCACTTGCTATTATTTACTGAGTGTTTACTACGAGCCTAAGACTTACGTAGGTGCAATATATGGGTTACTTCATTCGCCCCTTACAATTACTTTATGAGGTTTATCGATGAGGAAACTGAGACACAGAGAAGCTAAGTACCTTGCCCCAGGTCACACACCTGGAAAGAGTTAGAACCAGAGTTCCAAGCCAGCTGCCAGAGCTGAGCTCTTAAGCTATGAACCATACCACAGGCAGATTTTAAAGGAACTGGAACTTTTAGGTACCTCGGATACAGTTAAGGAACTCCCTCGTGGTCATTTCCCCTCCACCCCTAGTCATAAGAGGGCAGGGAGTTATGGGATGGGGGTGGAGATGCTAGTCCCGGCATCCCCATGGTTTATTCAGAAGTTAGTCACTCTTTTGTTTCAGCTCTGGCCACTCCCTGCCCTGCTGTCATGTAACTGGGCTCAGTGGAGAGGAAGTTGGCACATGCAGGAAATGAGTGGGCAGTGGATCTCTGGGGACCCCAGGAACAGTGATTACAGGCTCCTGCCCTTCCTTCCTTCTGCCTCTACGGGGGTGTGGAGGGAAGAGTGAATGGCCATTGAGCATCCCCTCCGTAGGGGCTGTATGGGGCCATCTCCCTGTAGGTGAATTCTCCCACCAACTCTGTGAAATGGTCCATCTACTATCCCCAGTTCTAATGTGAGCAAGCTGAGATTTGGGGACAGTGGGGATGCATGCTTGTTTCTGTTTGAGTCTATGTTGAATATCCACAAGGACAACCTGAGCCTGAGCATTCATGAGGAAAACTCAACAAGGAACCAATCAACAGAGAACACAAGGGCCAATTTGTTTCAGTGGAATAACTCTGGAGCTTTGAGCCAATTTTGGAGGTAACTTTCTTGGGCCTCTGTTTTTTTCATGTTTCCTGTTGGCTTGTAGCAAGGATAAACGTGACTGCATGTACATAAACCTCAGCATAAAGTCTTTTCTTCCACTTCCCACCATAATCAGAGCTACTGCGAAATTAAAAAAAATATATATGTATTTATTTCTCCTAGAATCATAGTATTTTATAAAGATATATGCAGGGCAGAAACTTGATTGGCATGGATGCCAATTTAGGATGAGGGCAGCTTTATAGAATAGCATGGGGACCTGAGAGTGCATTTTTACTTGTCATGGATGATTTCCTGTATTGCCTAAGAGGGGTCAGCATAACAAGTGGTCTTCTCCCAGTGAGAACACACATGCTTCTGGGTGGGCAATTATAAAAAGGATCATCTGTTTCCAAGGGGCTCATGTAGAGCCTTGATACCCCGGGTGTGCTCGGGGGCCCACCGTTGTCATCATCATCTAGGACTTTGTTAGAAATGCAGACTCTCAAACCCCATCCAAGACCTACTGAGTCAGAATCTGCATGTTAACAAGATCTCCAGGTGATCTGTATGCACATGATAGTTTGAGACACGCTTATGCAGATAACTCTTTCTTTTTCTGATCCCTTAGCCTTGAGTGTTTCCATTCAAAATTATGTTATAGGCTTAACAGTGAGCTACCTACCTGTCCAACATTACAGAGATGAAGTACTGACCACACTGCTTACCAAAGGTTTGCAGAGGCAGAGGAACTTCCAACTTCCGTTGCTGTGACTCTCAATCTATTTTTTATTTTCTGCACTAGAAACTGTTGGTCAGATGTTTCTTGGGCAGAAGGGGCCATCACCAAGATGGAAGGAAAATGTCCTCACTTTAAGAATGTATAGTAATCAGTTATTACTATTATTGTATTGTTATTATTATTATTAATGACAGATCACTTTTTACCTTTGGTGAAGAGAAACCGGTTTGCACTCAGGTTTTGGGCATCATCAAGACTCTTCCATGGGCCATCAAAAGCTACCAAAATAAAGAAGAGAATTGGCTTTTGGTGTGGGTGGGAGGCAGATAGACGGGGGAGAAAGACTAGAGGGCAGGGTACAAATGTCAGAAACCCAGCATAGGCAAGAGATAGGGAGGCAGGTGTTTGTCTGGGGAGATGCTGGGAGAGAGGGCTGAGATAAAGTCCTCTGGGAAGAGGGTGATTTGAGTGCCCTGCAGCTGTGCTGGGTTGGATTCCAGCCTTCTGAACTCTGGTCTTCATTATGAGCAGACACATGAGATTACCCATGCCCAGAGCCTTCACACAAAGGGGAGTATGAGTGCTTTCTCCAAGTGCCCTCTTTAGCTAGTGGGAACAATGCCAAATCCATGCCATGCATTCTCCTTTCAGTAGAGTCCTTCCATAGGACCTCAGCCTACAGCTCTATCGTGGGTAGAATTGTGTCCCTCAAAAAGATATGTTCAAGTCTTAACCTCCAGCACCTTATAAATATGACCTTATTAGGAAATTGGGTCTTTGGGGATGTAAACGAGTTCAGACAAGGTCATGCTGGTTTAGGGTGGATGACTAGTATCCTTGTAAGAAGAGGGAAATTTGGGCACAGAGACCCACAGGAAGAAGGCCATGTGACAATGGAAATAGAGACTGGAGTGATGTAGCTGTAAACCCAGGAATACTGAGGATTGCCGGCCATCATTAGAAGCCAGGAAGAAACAAGAAAAAGTCCTCCTCTATAGCTTTGAGAGAGAGCATGGCTCTACCAACACCTTGACTTTGAACTTCTACCCTCCAGAACTGTGAGAAAACAGATTTCTGTTGGTTTATACCATTACTTTTGTGGTAGTTCATTATGCCAGCCGTAGGAAACTAATACAAGCTCCTAAGAACAAAGGGAACCCCTGAATACATAGTAAGGGGTGGCAAGGGACCCCATGTCTATATTTTAGGAGAGGGGTGGTGAATGGAGAACTCTCCAGCACTTAGACAGGTACCCCCCTTCTGAGGCACCTATATGGCTGGTAGAAATATGTGACGCTGATCACAAAGCAGATTTTAATTTACCTAAATCTTGTGTTCAATCTCTCTGCCTCATCATTCTACATGTCTCATCTTGCATGTATCTCCCAAAGCTCATTGCAACTGATTATTAAAAAAAAAAAGTCCCAGTCTCTAACTTTCTCTAAGGCTTTGGTCATCTGTAACTGGCCAGAGGAATGGCCTTTGGGGGCCCAAAGTCAGTTCTGGCTTTCTCAGCAATTTCCCCTGTTCATGATTTTGCAATTGCAGAGTGCTACAGAAAAAAAAAAAAGTCCCAGTCTCTAACTTTCTCTAAGGCTTTGGTCATCTGTAACTGGCCAGAGGAATGGCCTTTGGGGGCCCAAAATCAGTTCTGGCTTTCTCAGCAATTTCCCCTGTTCATGATTTTGCAATTGCAGAGTGCTACAGCCTGCTGTGCATTTGCATAAGCCACTTCATCCTTTTTTTGGTTTTTTGGGTTCTGTAAGCCACCCAGCACCCACTGCACATGAGTCACACCCAGCAGCCCCCAGGGTTGAGGTGCCTCCCGCACGCAGGTCCTGCACGCTCCCCAGCAGACCTCCCTTCCCTCCCCTGAGCTGTGCTTCACTCACTGCTGGGCAAAACTCAGTCTTGCTGCAAATTTGGTGCCTGCCTGCATGTGTGTAATTGGGTTGGATTTACATTAAGAGGGTTCCCTGTGGTGAAAACCACACTGCTATTTCCAATCTGAAGCTGCATAAAACATTCAATTTTCTAAGTACCCGTCAGCTGTTAGCACTGTGAAAAACGTAGTCAGCCCGGATGGATGGGAGGCTCCCACTCAGTCCTGTAAATCCCCCGATTATTTGTGCTAACAGAGAGAATAATATTATATGGTTGTGGATAATGAAGTGTTATTCATCTAAGTATCCACTCATTCATTCAGCAAACACATCTGAGAATCTGGTGTGCGCCAGGCACTGTTCTGAGCATCCAATCAGATCACATCTCTCCTCAGTTAGAAATCCTTCAAACTGGCTTGTTGAATAATATAAAAAAGGAATCAGCAAACTATTTCTAGAAAGGGCTAGATAGTGTGTATTTTAAGCTTTGTGGGCTGGGAGGTGTCTTTAGTAACTACTCAACTCTGTCACTGTAGCTTGAGGGCAGCCATAGATAATATGTGTACAAATAGGTGTGGCTGTGTTCTGATAAAACTTTATTTATAAAAACAGGCGCAGGCCAGACTTGGCCCATGAGCCACAGTTTACTGAACCCTAATCTAAACATCTGACTGTGTCCTGCTGGGCCTTATGGCCCCCTCCTCGTCTTCCTCCTCGTGTTTGCCACATACAGCTCTCTCTGCCACTCACTGCACCCCAGGTTCAACAAGATCCTTTCAGCACCAAGGACCACTCAGCACTCATCTGCCTCGGGACCTTTGCACATTCTATTCTCTCTGTCTGAAGACATGCTCTTTTCTCAGCTTCTGCAAAGACGGTTCTTTATTCTTCCTACCATTCTTTGTGTTTTCTGTGATGCCCTCCCTGAACTGAGCCTCTTTTGAAAGTTTTTCCCACCCAACATGGCTTCCTTGAAAGAACATGTTACAGATATTATCTTATTGTTTATTTACATTTTGGTTTTGATTTTTGTCTCCTCTCCCTACTTGAATTTAAGCCCTGAGAAGGTAGATTTCTTGTCTGTCTTATTCTCTCCTGTCTCCTATTCCTTGGCATGGTGCTTAGTACATAGAAGTCTCTCAATTTTATTTAAGAAGCAAATATTTAAAATCGCTCAATAAATCATTATTTAATCAGTAAGAGACAGTCCTGACCTCAGGGAGCTAGCATTCAAGTAGCGGAGTCAGGCAGACAAAAAATCACAATATGCAATGTGAGGGGGATTGTGACAGCTCTCTGTCTGAATGGGAGAGGGCTGAAGGAAGACACTGACACAGTGCTGCCAGGGTAGCTGCACCAGGGGTAAAGAATAAAGCAAGGATCCAAAGGTTCAGACACACAGAACTGGGAGGTGTGAGTGTGGGGCAGGGCAGGTACACAATCAACTCCACACTGTGCAGACAGAAACAAGAAAAGTAGAAACAAGGTAACTGATACTTATGGAGAGTGAACTAGGTGTCCTCTACTCTTTCAGGTAATTTTACATACTTTCCTCAAAATAGCCTTTAAACATAAGTAGTACTATTGTTTCTATTTTACAGATGTAGAAACTGAGGATCAGAGAGGGTCAGCGACCAGGCCAGGGTCACACGCATTGTAAGTCAGGATTTATACCTAAGTCTTCTTTGGTCAACTTTATGCGACTTGAGATGTGGGGTAGGGACAAGGTATCCATTAGCCTGCAGTGCTCTTTCCTTCAGGAAGATGTTTCCTTCTCCCCAAATCTTGCCCTAGATTTAATTATCTTCCATTTTCATCTTTTTAATAGGTTGATGAAACCCTTTGGGTAGCTGTTTGCCTCTTC
>NW_007730207.1:184130-187368 GCF_000696425.1 Galeopterus variegatus
AAAAAAAAAAAAGTGCTTACTGGTTTTTTTTCCCCTCCCCAACTGAGTGTTCATATAAACCTTATGGGCAATGGAGACGAGAGGAGGCTGCCTTTGAAAGCCAGCCGGTTTCCTTCTCCCCAGGGGATGGGGAGTGATTTGATTCCGCCGGCTAACGTTGTTCAAGGCAGACTTCATCTCCCCCAGCACTCATCAGAGCTGCTAATAGGCCCTTCAGAGCTCATAAAGAGATGGCCAAATCTGGGGCTGGGGGGACTCCAGCTCATTTATCTTCCGCAGGCCCCATCAGATCTGATTTTGTATGCTGACGGCTCGATGCTCAAGTGTGGTCTGGCCCACTCCTCAGACACCTGCTCGGTGTGGCTGGGCCTGAGGACCCCTAGGAGGGTCTGAGATCCTCTGACCTGCCAGGGTCACACTGTTCTGATGTGGCAGACAGACACTTGCCTTCCAGTCTTATTGATCTGTGGACGAGAAAATAAAAGCATTTAGGCTTGGAAGAGAATGNCCTTCCAGTCTTATTGATCTGTGGACGAGAAAATAAAAGCATTTAGGCTTGGAAGAGAATGATGAAGCTGACTAATGGGAGTGTCAGTTACTACTTTGGGCACGCCACAAACTGCAGATACTGCGTGTGCATGCATGTGTACATACACACAATCCCTTTGCCCCTTGTAATGCCTACATCAATCATTTTGTAAGCTTATGTATGGGGGAGAATGTGAAACAAACATGAAGTCACAGATGAACATAGATACCACCTCCTCCCTCTGCAAATACGCTTACCAAATCCACATTAGCACCTTTGAAAGAACTAATAAAATTGTAGACAAATCACTTTTAGCTAAAAGTGGGGCTCACCTTTTTCATAAATATCTCTTATTCATCTAATTAGAAGAGACAGTTTGCACAACAATTAACTAGGAGATTTTCATCAAATGTATTTATACCTGTGCATGCCTCAATTAAATGAAACGTGAAAGTGATGATAATAATAATCACTAGCAGCTGAGTGCTTACAGTGTGCCAGGTCACAGAGATCAAATTTACTCCTTGTAAAAACCTTACAAGGCAGATACCATTAATGGCACCATTTTACAGATAAGGAAACTGAGGTCACAGAATGCTCTGGTTAGCTATGGCTGCATAACAACCGACCACACAACTTAATAGCATAAAACAATATCCATTTTAGTAAGCTCATGGATTTTGCAGATCAGAAACTTGGAAAGGGCACTGCAGAGCAGTTGTTTCCTGCTGTGATGCCTGAGGCCTTGGCTGCGATTTGATGAGTGGCTGGGGTAGACTGAACAGCTGGGATTTGGTTTGGAGAATCCACCTGTAAGATGGTTGCTTTTGTGCTTGGCATCTGAGCTGGGCTGGTTGAAGAATGGGCTCAGCTGGAGCTATAGACTGGAGCACCTACCCATGGCCTCTCCAGCACAGTGGCTTCAGGAGAGTCAACCTTCTCACATGGTGGCCCAGGACTCCAAGAGTAAGTGTTCCTACAAAACCGGGCAGAAGTCACATGGCCTTTTATGATCTAACCTTAGAAGTCACATAGTGCCACTTCTACCGAACTCTATGGGTACAACCAGTCACACTCAGATTTGAGGGCCTGGAATATAGTCTCCAATTCTCTGTGGGAGAAGAGGCAAAGGTTTGAGATCATGTTTTAAAACTGCATCAGAGAGGTTCAGTAACTCGCTAAGATATCAGAGCTAGTGAGAGGAGCACGGGGATTTGGAGCTGGGTAATCTGACTCCAGAGCTCACTTTTAGTGACTAGATGATACTTCAAAAAACACATTGCTAAATGTGTAGTAGATGCTAAATTTATGTGAGTCAAATATGATATCAGTCTGTAGGGCAGACAGAGAAATGGACAAGGAGCATTCTTTACGGAGTGGTCAAGAAGGTGGTAAGAATCTGGGACCTGACTGTGAAAGGAAAGTGTCAGGAGTCTTTGCTGTCAGGAGTGTTTTCACTATCAGAATTAAAGCCAAGACACCTTCAGACCATAGAGGAACTAAAGAGTTTTCTCTTTATATAAGTTTTTGCCTTTACTCTGTGGAAAAGTTCTTGCCCTCATAGTTGAAAATACTTACAGTGGCCAGGCACTAGCCAATTGGCTTAAAGAGTTTTGTGTCTGTCTTCACTAATGCTGGGGGTATCCATGAGAGCTGAGGCTGGAGTTTGCCAAGAACTCATGTGATTCTAAAGAGCCTGTGTCTGCAGGTGCTCAGTGTGGAACCAGCCTTAGGGATTGTCAAGGGAATAAAGAGTGTCCATTTGGGATGGCCGGGCTGCACTCAGTTTCAGACTTTACAATCTGACTACAAAATTGAAGGGTCTTTGGTGGTGATAGCCTCCTGCAATTCTTTTTATGGGAAATAAAGTTATAGAGAGTGACTGCTGAGGATGGAGAATGGGTGAAGGACAAAAGAGATGTATAGACAGATTTACGGGAGTTGGTTGTGCACAATTAAGGTTCTTAATCCAAGTTTTGAACAAAGTTCTCTGGCTTTGCCTTGGATTGGCAGCTAGACCAATGGAGCAAAAACTCACCAGACCTGTTCTGGCTAGCCAGGGTGGGGCAGGGAGGCTTTTCACTCCACCTGAAGAGAAAGATTTATTCGCTGCCCCTGCAGTTGGCATCCCTGGAGGCTGGAGGGTTGTGCCAGGGAGGAGCACCTTGGTGATCTCCCCCTGCAGGGCCTGGGACCTAATGTAAGTAGCCTTCAGTTTTGTGAGTAGGAACAGGAATGGGAGGCACACAAGGCCGGGCATTTGAGCCAGGCCCTGATGTGAGTGGGCAGGGAGAAGGTAAGGAATGGAAGGCAGAATTTCCTGTTGGTTCCACTGGTGGTGTGAGAGTTTTCAGGCTGACTAGAGGAAGAGGACAAGGTGACACTGTGTCCCCCCCAACCCTGAGCCATTTGTGGTGAGTCCTAGTTTGCTATGAGATCATCATTTCTCATCTCCACCCCAACCCTTCTGTTGCTCATCTAAAACCACGTTGATTGAGCAAAGGCCCCCGAAGATCTCCCAGCTCTTTCTTCTAAACCTCGGTGTGCCATATTCAATTGGAAAATCTTCTTCCCTTCCCCTGCCTTCCTCACCCTGGTACAAGCTACAGAAGTTGCCGTGAATTAAACCTAGGCACACCAAGCCCTTGAGGACAAGGTGGTTAGGACTGCGGGTCACAGCCTGTCATGGGCAGCCTCTAACGGTACTCA
>NW_007730207.1:187829-189187 GCF_000696425.1 Galeopterus variegatus
AGGACAAGGTGGTTAGGACTGCGGGTCACAGCCTGTCATGGGCAGCCTCTAACGGTACTCAGCATGCTCCCCTCAACTGTTTCCAGCTCACATCCTCATTAATGCCATTACCATCCCAGCATCCGTGACCTCCTAACACACCCGGGGAGTGACTTCAGTTCTATGCATAAAGATGGGGCATGAAGACTTCTTATAAGGGCTTTTTTCTTTCTTTTTTCATTTATTCGTTCATGCATTTACTCATTTATTCATCTATTACTCTATCCTCTAACCTTTCAATGTACTAGGTGGCAGATATTGTGTCAGGGTCTGGGCATATGACTATGAAGGAGAAAGTCGATGCCTGTGCCCCATAAAGCTTATCATCTGGTAGGAAAAATAGACAAAAAAATAGATAGCATAAAATGAATTATAAAAATAACCACTGGGACAACTGAATAGGACTTTAAAGTAGAAAAACTAAGTGCATGGAGGATGGGAATCTACTAAGATAGGATGGTCAGTGAAGGTCTGTCTGTGGAGGAGATTTTCTAAAACTGAGATCTACCTAAGAGATACCAGAGAGCTAACCAAAAGAAGTGGGTAGAAGGACATTCCAGAAGATACACTAACATGGGTGTGGGCCTTGAGGGGAGAAATACATGAGCAAGTTTGTAGCTAGATCCTAGTGAGAGAGGAAAAAGGTGGCATCAGAGGAGGTTGTGAAAGTGCAAAGGACATGGGTCATGTAGGGCATTATGGGCCACACTGAGGAACTTGGATTACACTGGAGGCTATATGGGAAACTATGGGAGAATTTTCAGTATGGGGTGACATAATTTTCATTAAAAAAAAAGTCACTCGAGATGCTCTATGACAATTAGATTGCAGCAGGGAAAGGGTGGATGAAAGACCTACATGGAGTCTGTTCCATTTGTTCTGGTGAGAGGTTGTGTGGGCCTGGCCAGGGGCTTGCTGATGGAGCTGGAGACACATGGCAACTTTGACATGCATTTTGGAAGTAGAAATAGCAGGACTTTTTGAAGGACTGCATAGGAAAAACCTCTATCCTTTGCCAAGACCCAAGAGTCCACCTTGTTCAGTTCCCAGGCTTCAGAACAATAAGTTAGAAACATGTTGCTCCAATGTGATCTGATGGATAAACAGAAAACGACTGGAAAAAACCTCAAACTTAAATACTCACCAACTCAATGATGAGCAAACGACTGCCTCCCTGGAAAATGCACATGTATACTTAGAAAAAATTTTGGCATACAGTTTCAAGTGACTTTTGGATTCCTAAAGACCCTCCATGGTCAGCCTCCCACCCCCAACTCCATCCCCAGTGGACTAAGAGGGTCATATGTCTCTGGATCCAA
>NW_007730207.1:189630-195323 GCF_000696425.1 Galeopterus variegatus
TATACTTAGAAAAAATTTTGGCATACAGTTTCAAGTGACTTTTGGATTCCTAAAGACCCTCCATGGACAGCCTCCCACCCCCAACTCCATCCCCAGTGGACTAAGAGGGTCATATGTCTCTGGATCCAAGATTTAAAAATCTATGAACTGGAGATTTACATTGACTCTCTTTATTCTAGAAATCTACAACATTGAGAATGGACAATGGCCAGACTTCTTTCGGGTGGGATTATACATAATCAATTTCTAGTTTAAGTTCTCCAAGGACTGGTATTGTATACATCTCCTTCAGGGGCCCCTGCAGTGTTCTGCCATGGTTATAATGCAGTGAAATCCTGTTTCCATTAGTTCATTCCCCTGGGAAAGGGATGGGCCAGTCAAACTAAAGCCTTGTGGGAGGCACATGGGAATCTGAACACATGTCTGCTAGGGTGGTGGTAATCTGGATCATTCTTTTCTAATTGTGAGCTTTCTGTTTTGCTGGCATAACATTGCTTGAGCAATACATTTAAAAAAGAACCTGAAAGAGATTGGAGGTCAGAAATTATCTTTATTTCCAGCTTGAACAAATAAACACACTGCAACAAAACAAAATGTTCAAAAACAATCAGTGAGTCTTTTATTTTTCACCAATAGATTCATTTTTTTTCCTGTGGGTGTAATCTTTTGTTGCGTCTCTTTCTCATGCGTGTTTCAAATGCAGAAAGCAAAACTACAACTTCCAATTCATGTTAGATGTATGCAGCTAACACTTTAATCACCAGAACTTCCCACTCTTTCCAGGACTTGTGAAGGCCGTTTCCTGACTCCATGCCTTGCATATGCTGTTCCCTCTGTCTAGAATGCCTTTCCCACTATGTCTACCCAGGAAACATGGACGTGTCTTGCCAGGTGCATCTGAGAGGTCATTTTCTCTACTCCAGTATCCTCTTGCCCGTACCTCTGCCATAACATGGGTCACATTTTATTTTTAATTATTTGTTTTCATGTCTGCTTCTTCCTCTGGATCCTTGATGGCAGGAATGGTGAATTATTTATCTTTTAATTCCAGAACACAGCCAAAATATGGCACATAGTCTAAGCCCAGTAAATGCATGCTGAATGTATGGAATAATTCTTATAAGGAGCTCTGTGGTGCTGAGGCAGAGTGGGTAATACTGGCTCCAGCATATGAGACTGTCAGTAACAATTCCAGTGTCATGTTGATGCTGAATGTATGGAATAATTCTTATAAGGAGCTCTGTGGTGCTGAGGCAGAGTGGGTAATCCTGGCTCCAGCATATGAGACTGTCAGTAACAATTCCAGTGTCATGTTACTGTTGCAAGGAAAAGTTCTGGAGCAGAGTCCACTGTCACTCTCAGTCTACTTCTCCCCAGTGACTTCACTCCCAGGCCATGTCTATTCTGCCTACCTGTGTGATTTTGATATTCAAGGCTGAGACTGTCTCTTGCAGACCTTTCATCCCAAGACCTAACCTTATCTCTGTTCCTTTCCTCTCCACAGTACAGAAATGAATTTGGTCTCAATTCTCATAGGTAGGTATACTTGTTGAGTGCTTATACTCTATCAGGCACTGTGTTAACTTCTTCACATCAGTTAACTCATTTTGTTTCTACAAGAGCTCTAATCATCTATTCCCTTATAGACTTATTTCAGAAATGTTAATTGAACATCTATTATGTGTAGTCACTTTGACAAGTGCTATGATATGACTGTGCACAAGATGGGCAAAGCTCTGACTTCTTAGAACTTCAAGTCTACATGGAAGACAGAAAATGATCTGGCAACTGGTTGTAAATTAAGAAGATAATTTCAGATGGTGACATATGTCATAAATAAAGCAAAGATAGCACTGTGATAGAGGTGTCTGAGACAGGGGAAGGAGGAGGCTGGAGGATGGTGCATCCCAGACTGCTAGACACATGTCACTTGCACTTACATTTCATTGACCCAGAATTAGTCACATGATCACTTCTAATGTCAAACAGGCTAGAAAGTACATTTCCTGGGTGACCTGGAGGAGGGATAGGAAAAAGGATTTGGTAAACACTTATACAGCATCATTTCTGACATTTGAGCTGAAACCATAAAGATAACGTGGAAGAGTTTTCAAGATAGAAAGAGTCCCACATGGAAAGTCTATCAGCTGGGGAGAACCAGGTTGGCTCATTTGATGACTAAAAGGAAGTCATTATGTCTGGCACTAATCAGCAAGGAAGAGAATACTATGAGATGAATTAGGAGAGACTGGAAAGAGCCAGGCCACTTAGGATTTGATTCTGAGAGCTGTGAAAAGACACCAAAAGGTTTTTAGCCAGGGAGTATCATGACCATTTTTAGTTCCTTCTAACTGCAGTGTGGAGAAGAATCTGTAGGGGGCAGTAGGAGCAGAGAACCCAATCATTAGGTTGTTACAGATGCTGTGAAAGAGATTACGGTGGCTCGGAAGAGGTGATCAAAGACTTTATCCTCATTTTGTCAATCATGAAGATAGCAAAATGGATGCTTCAAGCTGAAAGCTGCTGAAGTCTGTCAGGGCTTGGAAGGATGGAAAAGCCATAGGAAACATAGAGCAAGTGGAGACTCCAGAGATCGTGTTAGTGTCCTGGTTTCCTGCCTGGGAAGTGGGCTTCTATGAGCTACTTCAAACAATCTGGGCTTTGCTGGAGGGTTTTGATACTCTAATTAAAAAGGTACAGACTTTTAATTCAAGTAGAAATGGGTCTACATCCTGGCTTCACCATGTACAAGTTGTATGAATTGGGGAAAGACATCTTTCCTAGCTTTGGTTCCTCATTTGTAAAATACCAACTGTATTAGTCAGCTTGGCTGCAGTAACAAACACTCCCAAAATCTCACAGACTTAAGCAAACTTTCGTTTGTTACTCAGCTGTGGGTCATCTGCTATGGCTCTGCTCCATGTGTGTTCTCATCCCAGGACCCAGGTTATGAACATGCCATGTGCCATGCTGCCCTTGGGTCAGAAGGAAAGGGCAAGAGAGAAGGCAGAGACCTGTGCCTCTTAGAGTTTCTGCTCAGACATGGCAAGCAGCACATCTGGTCTCATGCCATTGGCTCAAGTAAGTCACGTGGCAGGAAAGTATATTCTGCCTGCAGGAGAGTACCACAAGTCACACAGCAATGGGCAGAAGTGTACAATAATCTTACAGGAAAGAGAGTAAATAGTTTAGAACAATAAGATAATCTGCCACATCTACTCAGCAGAGTTCCTGCAAGAATTAAGTGGATGATACACACAAAACATCTAACAGTGTCTGACACAATAACCACTTATTTAAAGTCAATTCTTATTAAGTAGCTCATTTTTTATATACATGAGGGGTTCTCAAAGAGTTCACAGAAAGATTTGCATTATCTTTCAATTTCATTTTTCCATGAACTCTTTGAAGTACCCTCTTATATTTGCAAACATAGGATTAAAAAGTGCAACTCTTGCCTTCTACCCTCCCTTTTCCTTTCAACAACCACCTTTCCCACACACTTACGAGTGCTGACCAACTCAGTCATGCTGCTTAGCACTTTTGTGTTTATCTGAGATCACTTGTCCTCTATGAGCCTCAGTTTCTTCATCTCTAAAATGGGGAGAAATCCTGTATCACTGGATTGATGTAAAGACTAAATCTCCTTGCCCAAGGAATTCAGAACATTTGGCTTCTCTTTCCTCAGTAGATTTGTCCTAGTGTCTGGCAAGTTCTTAGAATTAAAGTGTATTGTGAATGTCCTAATTTGAGGCAAGAAGAGCTTATCTTCATTTCAGATACTTGAAGCTTTCTGCAGTAATGATTTCCATTCCCTTTACTAAAAGATTTGGGGATCTTCCCTAACCAAAATGCATAGGATGTCTTGAGTTTCTTTGGATATTCCATGGTATCCCATGCCTCCGTTCCCTGGAATGCCTTCATTTTTCTCAAAGGAAACATTCCCAGATACTTCTTACTAACCCTAGACCCCCACCATGAGAGTTAGGTACCTGACTGAACTTGACTAGTGCTTTTATCTTGGGTTTACCTACCGCACCTGGTAGTATAAGTTAGTGGACTAAGTTGCTGACTCTTGTGCGTGACTCCTTGGGTCAAACTCCAGCCTTACTGAACCAAGTAGGAACTAGTTTGCTATGAATGAGATGCTAAATAAAGCCCAGGTCATCCCGAGACATCAGGAAAACTACATGGTGTCAGGCAAGGAAGTAGCACAATTACATTTGCATTTTAGAATGGTTTTTCTGATGGCTGTGAGGAGAATGTGCTGAAAGAGAGCAAGGCTAGGGAATACCATGATTGTTCAGACAAGAGATGGTGCCCTTGTTGTTCTAGAAACAGTCCCGGTAAATACTTCCCCTGTTCCCTAGCTATCTTTTATTTGTTTGCTGACTGCTGAGTTCGTGCAGTCTCAGGGTCTTCTGTAGATTCACTCTCATCCAGTGCAGTGCTACTCATGAGAACAAGTGTTTATGAAATTTCATAAGAATTTGATATCCATGTACACTCATTCTTTTCTAGTAACTTGTTTTTATTTTATTTTACAAAAGTATCGGTAGGGGATGGATTGGAATGAAAACAAATAAAGAAACCGTGGTGACATAAAAGCAGCCCTTCATCAGAGATGGTTCAGGGAGCATGGCTGTAACCACAGAGTGGGGGCCCTCTCTTTTCCTTTGCTGAGGTAGAAGGATTTTAGCCCTTTCCCTGGATTTTGGCGAAATTAGATTATACCCAAGTTGAATTCCAGATACTTCTAGATTTTTACTGTGAGGGTGTTTTCTGGGTCAATACCAAATTTTCCTTTGATTACAAAACTGTCAACTTTTTGTCTGGATGGGGAGGGACTTTTGAAATGTTTAATCCCACATTCCCACGTACATCACTTTCTCTCTTTTTAAAAAATTCATAGACTTTATTTTTGTACAGCAGTTTTAGGTTTACAGAAAACTTGAGTGGAAAGTACAGACAGTTTCCATATTCTCCCTTCCCCTGGCACGCACGGTTCCTCCTATCACTAACATCTTGCATGAGTGTGATGATCTTGATGAGCCAATATTAGTAAAGCATTATTAACTAAAGCCCATAGTTTACATGAGGGTTCGCTCTTGGTGCTGTGCATTCTATGGGTTTTGACAAGCATACGATAATGACATGTATCTACCATTAAAGCATCATACAGAAGAGTTCCACCACCCTAAAAATCCTCTGTGCTCCACCTATTCATCCTTCGCTCCCTCTCTCTGAACCCCTGGAAACCACTAATACTGCCTCCATCATTTTGCCTTTTCCAGAATGTCATATAATTGGAATTGGACAGTAGGTACCATTTTTGATGTCTGTTTTCTGAACCCCTGGAAACCACTAATACTGCCTCCATCATTTTGCCTTTTCCAGAATGTCATATAGTTGGAATTGGACAGTAGGTACCATTTTTGATGTCTGTTTCTTGTATCCCTTTTCCCCAAGTCTTCATGTCCCTTCCATGTCACTATACACACACCCACACATACACATACACACACACTCAAACACACGTTCTCTTGCACACACATGCACACACATGCATGCACACACACATACACACACACTCTGTCCCTTCAAAACTGAATAGAAAAGTTGAGGAAAACCCCTCCCTAACTTGGCTTGCAAAGCCATTAAGCATGAAAGGGCACTTGGGGGGTCATCTTCTA
>NW_007730207.1:196298-197422 GCF_000696425.1 Galeopterus variegatus
TTGTATCCCTTTTCCCCAAGTCTTCATGTCCCTTCCATGTCACTATACACACACCCACACATACACATACACACACACTCAAACACACGTTCTCTTGCACACACATGCACACACATGCATGCACACACACATACACACACACTCTGTCCCTTCAAAACTGAATAGAAAAGTTGAGGAAAACCCCTCCCTAACTTGGCTTGCAAAGCCATTAAGCATGAAAGGGCACTTGGGGGGTCATCTTCTATCTCTACCCGCCTTCCTACCAGGAAGTAAACACTGACTTTTCACCCTACCCGGGAGAGCCAGGCCTCTCCTCCCAGCCTGGTCTGCTCTCTTCTTGTTTTCCTAAAAGCAAGGGCCTCTTTGCCTGTGTCGTGTCTGAGCAGTAATTACCTCATGTCTGTTCTGCTGCCTTCAAATTATTTTTCCCACCTTCAGAGCAATTGCCTCCCACTTCTTGTCTCTACTGTGATCCTCTACAGGGCACAGGGGACCTGTCTCTTGACTCTCATATTTTTGCTTTTGATGTTAAAAAGTCCCCTTGAACTTGCATTTTACAGACACCAGCAAAGCCCAAGTGTCTTCACATAACCTGACACTTCCCGGGGGCAGGGTGTTTGCAATTACAGCCTGTGCTGGCTGCGGGATCAGAGAGTTGCCGAGGCCTGGCGAGGCCAGCCAGGCCTGGCCTGCAGAGCATCTTTGATGAGCGATGGGGTTATTATCATGAATGTTATTCAGGGATGCCAGGAAAGTCCTGTGGCAGGAGCACATTTCTCCCCTCATCTTGTTGCTGCTGTAGACAGACAGACATATACATACATGTATGCATATACTAGGGCACAGCCTGGCTAGGGAGAGGGGTAAATGGAATTAGATAGATTCTCATGCATTCTGAAACAATCTTTCCACCATGCCTCGGTCTTAAAAGTCTCCTCTTTCTTGCAGACAGGCTGTCCTCTCTCAGGGGACCTGAGTGTAGCTTAATACCTAATTGGTGGGCTGATCTCTTTTTCTAGCTTTTTGATTTCCACATTCCTCCTTCCCATTTATCTTTTTTTGTTGTTGGCGTTGAAGCTTAGGGATTCTCTCTTTGGGGGTGTTTTCTTCCAGTTTTGTCTCTT
>NW_007730207.1:197790-199502 GCF_000696425.1 Galeopterus variegatus
TGTAAACAGGCCATAATGCCTCCCGAGATCAGCTGGAGCAGCAGGGAATGTTTTAGAGTTCATGTTTTGAATACATGACTCATATTTTAAAATAGTCACCATATGCCCTTCATTATTTTCTGACTCTCCAAACATGTTTACGAAGTGAAATTTCTCTTGCTCCCGTTTTACAGATGAGAAAACTGAACATTTGAGACTGTATTCCAACTTTCTATTTCCTGCTATCCTTGGAGGATCTGCACTGCATATTTAAAAAGATGAACATTTTTGTTATGTTTTTACAATGCGCAAAGCACCTTCACATAATTGGTCTAGCTAGAAGGTTGAGTTCTGTGAATTCTGTGGTAAAGGAAGATGGTAGTTTTTCTTTTTTTTGGTGGTTTTGTTTTTTGTTTTGGGGGGATTTTTTGGTTTGCTTGTTTGTTTTTAAAATTTTAAGGGCAGGGCACTGCAGTCCACAGGGCTATCTATGTATACTACTGGAAACCACGTGCCAATAGATGGGCAAGACAGAACTCAAAATTATTTTAAGTCCAGGATTTATTCCTCTGGTGCTTTATTTTGGCTCAGTTAAGAATCTGGTCATGTATGGATATGCCCAGGATTGGGATCATAGTCCAGAAGCACAGATTGGATTAAGGAAGGACCCCTCTACTTTGCCCCCAGTCCCAGTGCTAGATCAAGGATTTCCATGTGTTTGCCCAGCGCATCTCTATCCTGTTCTGGAAGTGACCACGAGGACTCCTGTGCATTGGCCAACTGTCTCAGTGTATCAATTAACAGGCTTTGACAAAAATCCCAGAAAATGTGGAGAATTAAAACAATTATATACATACCTTGGACCTAAACCTGTTTTTGCCAGGGCAAAGACAATGGAGAAAAGCATTTGATTTTGTATTTTTTCTGCTTAAAAGATTATGGTGATTTTTCTCTTCCTTGTTTCAGCCACCATAGGCTACTGACAGACGGTGACACACCGTACCCTGACAACTCCTGAATGCCAGAAGGAGGGAAGGAGTTTTTAAATATGAGAACCTTGACTACTTTTGAGAGAAGGAATTACCTGCTAAGTAAGGTCTCAGAAAGAAATTCTCTTGTAGGTTGTGTGAGGACAGTCTGAGGAAACAGGCCATAGCTTTTTGGAATTGTAACAATATTCCAAGACAAATGTGTCTCAGGGGCTGGGATTTTATCTCGTGTCTGTCACACACACAGGGTGTGATGTGGAGGAATGTACTTCCACTCCCTGAGCCACAGTTCTTCATCTATAAAGCAGGGAGTTTTAAGATCCCCACTCTGGGGCCGGTCCGGTGGCGCACTGCTACAGTGCGCCGCTTGGGAGCATGGTGGCGCTCCCGCCAAGGGTTCAGATCCCACATACAGACCGGTTCCCGCTCCCTGGCTGAGCGAGGTGCAGGTGCAACACCGAGGGTTGCGATCCCGTTGCTGGTCCCGGTCCGGTATGGGCGCGACACTGAGGGTTGCGATCTGTTGCCGGTCACGAAAAAAGACAAAAAGAAAAAAAAAAAAAAAAAAGATCCCCACTCTGTGCCTCGAATGGGGTCGGGCTGGGAATTCAGAAGCACAGGCTTATTGGGGAAGGGAGGCAGCCAGGATGGGACAGGGCTTGTGTTGGATAAAGAGAAAGGGACATGGTGACCATGAATTGAACCAGTCCAGAAAGAAAATCTAAGGGGGTCCAATCCTGGGAC
>NW_007730207.1:200408-202865 GCF_000696425.1 Galeopterus variegatus
AGCATGGGTCCTTTAAGTGATCCCATCTATGTGTATTTCATTGTTAACCCTTTTTTTTTCTGGCAGGACCAAGGGATAAGATATCCTTGCTTGCTTTTCCAGTCATCCCTTCATTTTTCCTCTAAGGATCCCATGCCCCTAAGCTGGAGGTGTCTCCAGACACCATTTTTTAACCTCTCCAAGAAATGTCTCTTAGGCTCTTCCAGGCTTTGACTTAGGGTGACTGTGGAGAAACTAACAGGGTTAAAAAGTTAAAAAGCTACAAGAATTCTTGAGGAAAGTGTTTGAATTGTCTATGGCCATTCCACCCTGAATATGCCCAGTCTCGTCTGATCTCGGAAGCTAAGCAGGGTTGAGCCTCGTTAGTGCTTGGCTGGGAGAAAAACATTTGAGTCACATTTAACACATGTTTTGAAATGTAAGAGGGGAAATGCACACTTTCTTATCACTCCCATTCTTTCTGATCCTGGCCCTTGGGAATCAGCTGTACCAGCTCAGCGTAGCTTTCTAACCCTACTGATGCGGATCTGCATAATCTCTCTGACGTCACTTTTCCTTCTCTCCATCTACACTAAAAGTGCCCTAGTTCTTGTCTTCATTATCTGCTTCATAAACAAGGTGACTAAATGATCTCTCTGCCTCCCTGAGCTGCCCCCTTCAATCTCCCTTCAGTCTATCAGCAGCAGCACCGTCCTGCTCAAAACCACCAAATGCCTCCCATCGCCTACAGATTACTATCCAGAACCCACATCACATGTCCAAATCCCCTAAGATCTGCCCTTCAAAACCTCTCCTGTCTTAGCTTTCATGCACACTTTTTATAACTTACAGGCCCAGCAGACCTGGTCATGTCTCAACTTCATCTTTTCCTTCTGCCAGAAATAGCCTTTCCTCACCTCCTTAAATTTTCAGAAGTAGAACCATTGGCTTGACGGGAATGTTTCCATTTAACACTTTAATCCATTTAAGGCTTTAATCCACACTGCCAAAAGATTTTACCGATTATTCCCATAAGCAGTGTAAGAGAGTAATCATCTCATCATATCTGTACCAGCACTGGGTATTACAGTTTTTAAAACAAACATTTTCTTTATGGATTCTCCCCTTGCTTTTATTATTAGGGCACCTCTATCCTGAGATGAAACAAATGCATTACTATGTTTTTGCCAAGTTTTAAAAAACATTTCTTCTTTAACATTTGCACTTTTAATCAATTTAAATGAAATTAGGTAAGTTATGTGAAGTAAGGAGGGGGGAATATTTCTTATTATAACCCCCAAATATTTAACCAATCATTCATGCCATATTTAACAATTCTACCCACACTTTGAATAACTAATAATTGTATTTTGACTTTGCATTTGAGTTAATTACTGTAGCTGTATACAGTAGTGTGCTTTGAGGTCTGATAGGGCAGGTCTTNCAGTTCTAAAAATGGTGTCTGATTCAAAGCCCAGTCACCCAAGACCACATGAGCATGGCTGGGGGGCCAGAGACAAGACCTGCTCTGGATGCAGAGATCCCTGGTGTATGACAGCAGGAGTAATTCTATGCTCAGTTCCCTTCTCAGGGCAAATACAGGACAGAGTCTAGGCTGGAGTGGTGGAGAAGCTGAAACAGACACCTTTAGAGCTGCAATGTGGTATGTGCATTTTAATGGAAAGAAAAATAATAATAGCCAACACACAGGGAGTGCTTTCTCTGTACCACCCTATTCTAAGTGTCTCACCTGTGTGAACTTTTTGACAGGTTAATTTTAGAGCTTTTGCTTATTAATCACTATGGTAACAGAAAAAAAATTAATTAATTAATTAATAACTTTTTGCTAAGATCAAAACATGACAATATCCATTCATGCTTTTTACTGTGACCACCTCCAAAGAAGAATCCAAGCAAAAATATAGAGAGTGGAAAGGGGCAAGTGGAAACCCGTGCTGATTAAGGATCTTAGGGAGCATGGGTCCTTTAAGTGATCCCATCTATGTGTATTTCATTGTTAACCCTTTTTTTTTCTNGCTTGTGCGGGTAGAGCGCTTCTCTCTTCCTCCACTGTGTGTATGTGTTCTGTGCTGCAGAAAGTTGATAATTGTCCACTTAGGCCTGTTTGGAAAATCAATGTCCCTGTGGGTGGGCCCAGCCTTCCCTGAAGGAGGGAGGCACACCCAGTGTTCACTGTCTGGGAAGGAGGTCATGCTCAGCCAGAGAATTCAATCTTAGAAGGCTTGGCAAGGGGCCTCCTCTCCACTTTGGTTTCAGACTTTGAGGAGACTTGGTGTCTTGAGGTGGTGCAGGGTTTTAGGGCTTCAAGATGGCCTCCTTAGTGGGAAGGTGGGATGGGAGCTGGGAACAGGCTTCAGGCCATATGCCCTAAGCTGAAGGTGGGAGCCTCTCTCGTCTTGCACATGAATGTGTCCGCTTATTTCTTGCCTGTCCATTCCCTTCAGCTGACCTTCCCCC
>NW_007730208.1:0-5019 GCF_000696425.1 Galeopterus variegatus
ATTGGTGGGAGCTAAAAAACAAACAAACAAATTAATTCACCCACATACACACACAAAAAAACCCCGGGGGGCGGGGAAGAAGATACAACAACTATACTTTTATGAAGTTGTTACAACAAGCAAACGGAAAGGACATTCTTGGGGGGGAGGAGAGAGAGGGAGGAGGGATGGAGGTGTCGGTGATGGGCCATAATAATCATATACAGTGTATATTGACAAAATAAAAATTTAACGAAAAAAAAAAAGTGATGAACATGAGCATTCTCATCTTGTTCCTAATCTAAAGGGGAAAATCCTTCAGTCTTTTACCACTGAGTATGGTGTTAGCTGTGGGGTTTTTTATATATACATCTTATCAAGTTGAGAATATGTTCTATTTCTAGGTATTAAGAGTTTTAATTAGGAAATGATTTGGGATCTTGTCAAAGACTTTTTCTGCAGTAATTGGGATGATTATGTGCAGGTTTTCTGCCTTTATTTTGTACAAATGTAGTGTAATACACTGATTGATTTTCATGCATGGAATCACCCTTACGTTTCTGGGATAGATTCCATTTGGTGTTAATCCTTTTAGTATGCTACTGGATTCTGTTTGCTAGTATTTTGCTGAGGATTTTTGCATCTATATTCATGAGAGGATTGGTCTGTAGTTCTTTCTCTTACGATGCCTTTGTCTGGCAGGGTAATAGTGGCCCCCTAGAATGAGTGAGAAAATAGCCCCTCCTCTTATCTTTTTTTGAAAAGTTTAAGGATTGTTGCTAATTCTTTTTTAAATGTTTGGTAGAATTCACCAGTAAAACCATCTTGTTCTGAGGCTCTCTTTTGGGGGGGAGGTTTTTGACTACTGATTCAATGCTTACTCATATGGACCTGTTAGATTTTGTATATCTTCTTGAGTCAATTTGGTAGTTTGTATGTTTTTAGGAATTTGTCCATTTCATCAAGGTTATCTCATTTATTGATAAACCACTGTTCACATTTTTTTAAATTACTTTTATTTCTGTAAGGTTGGTAGTAACATTCCTACTTTCATTTCTGATGCTAGTAACTGAGTCCTCTCCTTTTCTTAGTCAGTGTACCTAAAGTTTTGTCAATGTTGTTAATCTTGTCAAAGAATCAACTTCTGGTTTCACTGGTTTTCTTCATTGTTTTCTATACTGTATTTCATTTATCTCCACTCTTTAATTTAATATTTTTTCCTTCTGCCAGATTTCAGCTAGTTCTGTAACGTTAGTTTATTGATTTGAGATCTTTCTTTTTTATAATAGGCATTTGCAGTTATAAATTTCCCTCTAACCAGTGCTTTGGCTCCATCTTATAATTTTCATTCATCTCAAAATATTTTCTAATTTCCCCCATCACTTCTTTTTTGAGCCATTGGTTTTTTTTTTTTTTTTTCCTTTTTTGTCTTTTTTCGTGTCCGGCAACGGATCGCAACCCTCATTGTCGCGCCCATACCGGACCGGGACCGGCAACGGGATCGCAACCCTCGGTGTTGCGCCCGCACCTCGCTCAGCCAGTGAGCGGGAACCGGTCTGTATGTGGGATCCGAACCCTCAGCGGGAGCGCCGCTGCGCTCCCAAGCAGCGCACTATAGCAGTGCGCCACCAGGCTGGCCCGAGCCATTGGTTTTTTTAAGTGTGTTGTTTAATTTCCACAGATTGTGAATTTTTCAGTTTTCTATTGTAGTCAGAGAAAGTACTTCAAGGACTTCAATCTTTTTTTTTTTTTTTTTTTTTTTTTTTTTTTTTTTTTTTTTTTTTTTTTTTTTTTAAAATTTTTCCGTGTCCGGCAACGGATCGCAACCCTCAGTGTTGCCCCCGTATCGGACCCGGGACCGGCGACGGGATCGCAAGCCTCGGCGTTGCTCCCGCGCCTCGCTCAGCCAGTGAGCGGGAGCCGGTCTGTACGTGGGATCCGAACCCTCGGACGGGAGCGCTGCCGCGCTTCCCAAGCGGCGCACTATCCAGTGCGCCACCGGGCGGCCCCGGGACTTCAATCTTTTTAAAATTAAAACTTGTTTTGTGGCTATTCTGAATGTGGTCTACTCTTACAATATTTCATGTGCACTTGAGAAAAATATACATTCTGCTGTTGTTGGATGGAGTATTCTATAAATGTCCCTTAGATCTCATTGGCTTATGATGTTTTTCAAATCCTCTATTTCCTTATTGATCTTTTGTCTAGTTGTTCTATTCTGTTTTGAAAGTAGGATAATGAAGTCTATGACTTTTATTATACAACTTTTATTTCTCCCTTCATTTCTGTTAATTTTTGCTTTGCATGTTTCGAGGTTCTCTTCTTGGGTGTGTATATGTTTATAATTATTTATTTTCTTGATGGATTGACCCTTTTATCAATCTATAATATCCTTCTTTGTCCTTTGCAACAACTTTTATTTTAAAGTCTATTTTGTTGGCTATTAGTGTGGCCACCCTAATTCTCTTTTGGTTGATTTTTGCATGAAATATTTTTCCATGCTATTTTTTTCAACCTCTTTGTGTCTTTAAATCTAAAATAAATCTCTTCTAGACAACAAATAGATGTATCATGTTTGCTTATTTTAATTCATTCTACCAGTGTCTGCTGTTTAATTGAAAATATTATTCTGTTTACATTAATCACTGATAATAATTGCTTTACTTCTGCCAATTTTGATATTTGTTTTCTATATGTCATATCATTTTCCTCCTCAATTTCTCCATTTCTCTCTTCTTTTGTGTTTAATTTATTCATTTTTCTATTGTACCATTTTTATTCTTTTCTCACTTTCTTTTCCATATATATTTTAGTTATTTTCTTAGTGGTTTTGTTAGGGATTACAATTAATATGTTATAACAATCTAATTTGACATAGTACAAATTTTGCTTCAATTGTGTACAAAATTCTACTCCTATACATCTCCATCCTTCCCCCTTTATGTTGTTATTATCTCAAATTACATGTTTATACATATGTGCCCATTACCATAGATTTATAATTGTGGTTTTCTGCAATTGTCTTTTAAGTCATACAGTTAAAAAAGAGAATTTACAAACTGAAAATACAATGACACTGGTCTTCATATTTACATATGTACTTACCTTTACCAATTTTTAAAAATTTCTTCATATGGCTTCAAAATACTGTCTAGTGTCCCTTCATTTCACCCTGAAGAACTCCCTTTAGCATTTCTTATAGGAAAAGTCTCCTAACAATAAATTTTTTCATCTTTTGTTTATCTGGGAATGTCTTAATTTCCTATTAATTTTTGAAGAATAGTTTTGCTGGATATAAAATTCTTGGTTGACAGTTTTTTCCTTTCATTGCTTTAAATATGCCATCCTACTGCCATCTCACCTCCATAGTTTCTGGTGAGAAGTTGGCTGTTAAGTTTGTTGAGGATCCCTCGTACATGGTGAATTGCTTCTCTCTTGCTGCTTTCAAGATTCACTCTTTGTCTTTGTCTTTAGATGGTTTGATTTTTATGTGACTCAGTGTGGATCCCTTTGTGCTTATTTTACTTGGAGTTCATTGAGCTTCTTGGATGAGTAGATTCATGTCTTTTATCAAATTTGGAAAGTTTTTGAGCATAATTTCTTCAAATATTCTTTCAGCCTTGTTCTCTCTCCTCTCTTTCTGGAATTTCCATTATACATATATTAGTACACTTGATGGTATCTCACAGGTCCCTTAGGCCCTGTTCATTTTGTTGCTGTTGCCCTTCCCACCCCCTCCCCCTTTTTTTTCCTGCTTGGCAGACTGGATAATTTCATTTGTACATTCTTTAAGTTTGCTAATTCTTTCTGTCTGCTTTAAAAATCTGTTGTTGAAGCCCTCTAATGAATTTTTTATTTCAGTTATTTTACTTTGGGGCTTTCATATTTGTATTTGGGCCCTCTTTATAATTTCCAACTCTTTATTGATATTCTCTGTTTGGTGAGACTTTGTTATCCTGGTTTCCTTTAGTTACTTATCCTTAGCATCCTATAGCTCTTTGATCATATTAATGGCAGTTGATTTAAAGTCTTTGACTATTAAGTCCCATGCCTTATGCTTTCTCATGGGCAATTTCTGTTAATTAATTTTTTCCTTTGAGTGGGCTATACTCTCTTGTTTCTTTGAATGTCTCATAATTTTTGTTGAAAACTGGCCATTTTGAGTGTAATGCTGTGGTTATCTGTAAATTAGATTCTCTCCTCTCCCCAGGATTTTTTGCTATTGCTTGCTATGGGTTGCAATTATTTGTTTAGTGACATTTCTAAACTATTTTTGTAAAGACTGTATTCACTGTTGTGGGTAATGTCTGAAGTCTCTCTCCCTTTCGTTTAGTGTTCTACTAGTGATTTGACAGAGATTTCCTTAAATGCCTGAAGCCAAGGAAAGGAAGAAGAAGAGGAAGAGGAAGGAGGAGGAGGGATATGAGGAGGAAGAGGAAGAGGAGGAGGACGAGGAGGAGGAGAGCTAGAAAAGTAAAGAAAAAAATCATCCAGGCCACTGCAGATTAGCTCTGTGTTGAGTTACTTCTATGCTTAGCCAGGCTGTCTACAACTTGGCCTTAGCCTTTACCTCCTGCTTTCTCTGATTGTAAAGATCAGCCGGAGGTAAAACCTTATGGTTTCTCAGGTATTTTTCCGAGCATGTAGCCTGGTGTAGGTGTACACATGTCTTTCTAGATTCCCTAATATAAATGGAAGCTTTTAAAAGACCTAATCCTCCTAAAAATCTTACTCTCCAGCTTTTTCTCCCGGGCTTTCAGTGTATCTATTATTTGCCCCAATTGCTATTTTTTGCCCCAGGCAGCAGCAGCTTGTCTTTTGTCTTTCAGTGATTAGGGGAATAACTTCCATGTAGCCATTCAGCCCTCATAGAGTTCCAAGTAAAGTGAAAAAAAAAAAAAAAAAAAAAAAAAAAAGCCCTTTGCATCAGTTTCTCAGGGAAACCCCAGTCAGGTCAAAAAAGAAAAACAAAACCCTTTTCAACAATTTCCCAGGGAAACCCCAGTCAGGGAAAAAAAAAAAAAAAAAACCCCTTGGGAA